>NW_024070186.1:188152357-188372903 GCF_014754425.2 Oryx dammah | reverse complement strand
GACAAGCCACTGATACAACCCCACCCACAGTGAGGAAGCTCCACAATAAAGAGAACTCCACAAATTACCAGAATATAAAAAGGCCATTCCAAACGCAGCAATATAACCAAGATGAAGAGACAGAGGAATACCCAACAGGTAAAGGAGCAGGAGAAATGCCCACCAAACCAGACAAAAGAGGAAGAGATAGGGAATCTACCTGAGAAAGAATTCCGAATATTGATAGTGAAAATGATCCAAAATCTTGAAGTCAAAATGGAATCACAGATAAATACCCTAGAGACAAGGATTGAGAAGATGCAAGAAAGGTTCAATAAGGACCTAGAAGAAATAAAAAAGAGTCAATATACAATGAATTATGCAATAAATGAGATCAGAAACACTGTGGAGGCAACAAATAATAGAATAACGGAGGCAGAAGATAGGATTAGTGAAATAGAAGACAGAATGGTAGAAATAAATGAATCAGAGAGGAAAAAAGAAAAACGAATTAAAAGAAATGAGGACAATCTCAGAGACCTCCAGGACAATATGAAACGCTCCAACATTCGAATTATAGGAGTCCCAGAAGAAGAAGACAAAAAGAAAGACCATGAGAAAATCCTTGAGGAGATAATAGTTGAAAACTTCCCTAAAATGGGGAAGGAAATAATCACCCAAGTCCAAGAAACCCAGAGAGTCCCAAATAGGATAAACCCAAGGCGAAACACCCCAAGACACATATTAATCAAATTAACAAAGATCAAACACAAAGAACAACTATTAAAAGCAGCAAGGGAAAAACAACAAATAACACACAAGGGGATTCCCATAAGGATAACAGCTGATCTCTCAATAGAAACTCTTCAGGCCAGGAGGGAATGGCAAGACATACTTAAAGTGATGAAAGAAAATAACCTACAGCCCAGATTACTATACCCAGCAAGGATCTCATTCAAATACGAAGGAGAAATCAAAAGCTTTACAGACAAGCAAAAGCTGAGAGAATTCAGCACCACCAAACCAGCTCTCCAACAAATTCTAAAGGATATTCTCTAGACAGGAAACACAAAAAGGGAGTATAAACCCGAACCCAAAATAATAAAACAAATGGCAACGGGATCATACTTATCAATAATTACCTTAAACGTAAATGGATTGAATGCCCCAACCAAAAGGCAAAGACTGGCCGATTGGATACAAAAACAAGAACCCTCTATATGCTGCTTACAAGAGACCCACCTCAAAACAAGGGACACACACAGACTGAAAGTGAAGGGTTGGAAAAAGATATTCCATGCAAATAGAGACCAAAAGAAAGCAGGAGTGGCAATACTCATATCCGATAAAATATACTTTAAAACAAAGGCTGTGAAAAGAGACAAAGAAGGCCACTACATAATGATCAAAGGATCAATCCAAGAAGAAGATATAACAATTATAAATATATATGCACCCAATATAGGAGCACCGCAATATGTAGGACAAATGCTAACAAGTATGAAAGGGGAAATTAACAACAACACAATAATAGTGGGAGACTTTAATACCCCACTCACACATATGGACAGATCAACTAAACAGAAAATTAACAAAGAAACGCAAACTTTAAATGATACATTAGACCAGTTAGACCTAATTGATATCTATAGGACATTTCACCCCAAAACAATGAATTTCACCTTTTTCTCAAGTGCTCATGGAATCTTCTCGAGGATAGATCACATCCTGGGCCATAAATATAACCTTGATAAATTCAAAAAAATCGAAATCATTCCAAGCATCTTTTCTGACCATAATGCACTAAGATTAGATCTCAATTACAGGAGGAAACCTATTAAAAATTCCAACATATGGAGGCTGAACAACACGCTTCTGAATAACCAACAAATCACAGAAGAAATCAAAAAAGAAATCAAAATATGCATAGAAACTAATGAAAATGAAAACACAACAACCCAAAACCTGTGGGACACTATAAAAGCAGTGCTAAGAGGAAAGTTCATAGCAATACAGGCATACCTCAAGAAACAAGAAAAAAGTCAAATAAATAACCTAACTCTACACCTAAAGCAACTAGAAAAGGAAGAATTAGAGAACCCCAGAGTTAGCAGAAGGAAAGAAATCTTAAAAATTAGGGCAGAAATAAATGCAAAAGAAACAAAAGAGACCATAGCAAAAATCAACAAAGCCAAAAGCTGGTTCTTTGAAAGGATAAATAAAATTGACAGACCATTAGCCAGACTCATCAAGAAGCAAAGAGAGAAAAATCAAATCAATAAAATTAGAAATGAAAATGGAGAGATCACAACAGACAACACAGAAATACAAAGGATCATAAGAGACTACTATCAGCAATTATATGCCAATAAAATGGACAACCTGGAAGAAATGGACAAATTCTTAGAAAAATACAATTTTCCAAAACTAAACCAGGAAGAAATAGACAATCTTAACAGACCCATCACAAGCATGGAAATTGAAACTGTAATCAGAAATCTTCCAGCAAACAAAAGCCCAGGTCCAGACGGCTTCACAGCTGAATTCTACCAAAAATTTCGAGAAGAGTTAACACCTATCCTACTCAAACTCTTTCAGAAAATTGCAGAGGAAGGTAAACTTCCAAACTCATTCTATGAGGCCACCATCACCCTAATACCAAAACCTGACAAAGATACTACAAAAAAGGAAAACTACAGGCCAATATCACTGATGAACATAGATGCAAAAATCCTCAACAAAATTCTAGCAATCAGAATCCAACAACACATTAAAAAGATCGTACACCATGACCAAGTGGGCTTTATCCCAGGGATGCAAGGATTCTTCAACATCCGCAAATCAATCAATGTAATTCACCACATTAACAAATTGAAAAATAAAAACCATATGATTATCTCAATAGATGCAGAGAAGGCCTTTGACAAAATTCAACATCCATTTATGATAAAAACTCTCCAGAAAGCAGGAATAGAAGGAACATACCTCAATATAATAAAAGCTATATATGACAAACCCACAGCAAACATTATCCTCAATGGTGAAAAATTGAAAGCATTTCCCCTTAAGTCAGGAACAAGACAAGGGTGCCCACTTTCACCACTACTATTCAACATAGTTCTGGAAGTTTTAGCCACAGCAATCAGAGCAGAAAAAGAAATAAAAGGAATCCAAATTGGAAAAGAAGAAGTAAAACTCTCACTGTTTACAGATGACATGATCCTCTACATAGAAAACACTAAAGACTCTACCAGAAAATTACTAGAGCTAATTAATGAATATAGTAAAGTTGCAGGATATAAAATCAACAAACAGAAATCCCTTGCATTCGTATACACTAATAATGAGAAAGTAGAAGAAGAAATTAAGGAAACAATTCCATTCACCATTGCAACAAAAAGAATAAAATACTTAGGAATATACCTACCTAAAGAAACTAAAGACCTATATACAGAAAACTTTAAAACACTGATGAAAGAAATCAAAGAGGACACTAATAGATGGAGAAATATACCATGCTCATGGATCAGAAGAATCAATATAGTGAAAATGAGTATATTACCCAAAGCAATTTACAAATTCAATGCAATCCCTATCAAGATACCGGCGATATTTTTCACAGAACTAGAACAAATAATTTCAAGATTTGTATGGAAATACAAAAAACCACGAATAGCCAAAGCAATCTTGAGAAAGAAGGATGGAACTGGAGGAATCAATTTGCCTGACTTCAGGCTCTACTACAAAGCCACAGTCATCAAGACAGTATGGTATTGGCACAAAGACAGACATATAGATCAATGGAACAAAATAGAAAGCCCAGAGATAAATCCACATACATATGGACACCTTATCTTTGACAAAGGAGGCAAGAATATACAATGGAGTAAAGACAATCTCTTTAACAAGTGGTGCTGGGAAAACTGGTCAACCACTTGTAAAAGAATGAAGCTAGATCACTTTCTAACACCGCACACAAAGATAAACTCAAAATGGATTAAAGATCTAAATGTAAGACCAGAAACTATAAAACTGTTAGAGGAGAACATAGGCAAAACACTCTCTGACATAAACCACAGCAGGATCTTCTACGATCCACCTCCCAGAATTCTGGAAATAAAAGCAAAAATAAACAAATGGGATCTAATTAAAATTAAAAGCTTCTGCACAACAAAGGAAAACATAAGCAAACTGAAAAGACAGCCTTCCGAATGGGAGAAAATAATAGCAAATGAAGCAACTGACAAACAACTAATCTCAAAAATATACAAGCAACTCCTGCAGCTCAATTCCAGAAAAATAAACGACCCAATAAAACAATGGGCCAAAGAACTAAATAGACATTTCTCCAAAGAAGACATACGGATGGCTAACAAACACATGAAAAGATGCTCAACATCACTCATTATTAGAGAAATGCAAATCAAAACCACAATGAGGTACCACTTCACACCAGTCAGAATGTCTGCGATCCAAAAATCTGCAAGCAATAAATGCTGGAGAGGATGTGGAGAGAAGGGAACCCTCCTACACTGTTGGTGGGAATGCAAACTAGTACAGCCACTATGGAGAACAGTGTGGAGATTCCTTGAAAAATTGCAAATAGAACTGCCTTATGACCCAGCAATCCCACTGTTGGGCATACACACAGAGGAAACCAGAATTGAAAGAAACACATGTACCCCAATGTTCATCGCAGCACTGTTTATAATAGCCAGGACATGGAAACAACCTAGATGTCCATCAGTAGATGAATGGATAAGAAAGCTGTGGTACATATACACAATGGAGTATTACTCAGCCATTAAAAAGAATACATTTGAATCAGTTCTGATGAGATGGATGAAACTGGAGCCAATTATACAGAGTGAAGTGAGCCAGAAAGAAAAACACCAATACAGTATACTAACACATATATATGGAATTTAGGAAGATGGCAATGATGACCCTGTATGCAGGACAGCAAAAAAGACACAGATGTGTATAGCAGACTTTTGGACTCAGAGGGAGAGGGAGAGGGTGTGACGATTTGAGAGAATGGCATTGAAACATGTATAATAACATGTAAGAATCGAAATGCCAGTCTATGTCTGATGCAGGATATGACACGCTTGGGGCTGACGCGCAGGGATAACCCAGAGAGATGTTGTGGGGAGGGGGGTGGGAGGGGGGTTCATGTTTGGGAACGCATGTACACCTGTGGTGGATTCATGTCAATCTATGCCAAAACCAATACAGAATTGTAAAGTAAAAATTAAAAATAAATAAATAAATTAAAAAAAATAAAAAAATAAACCAGCTCAAATGAATTTGCCAAATGTTCCATACCAAGGTGAACTTTACTTAGTGGCTGTTTGACGAATGAATGAATGAGTGAGTGAATGAATGACTGAACAATGCCAGGTATAATGAAGAGATAGATGGCTTTCTTATGGCTCGAGCTTCACATGATGTTTTTAAATTCCTCTGTACAATTAGTTTCGTGAACCACCAGGCAGCATAAATCTTTATTGGTACTAAGAGAATCTGAATTATTGAAAAATCATCTCTTCCTACAAAGTTTTATTAGAAGTGTGACACATGTTATATGGTGTTTCTGTTAATTGAGCACTGAGTGAGGGGAATGCACACAGATGCAGAGAACTCACCGGGCGAGCAGGCAAGACCTGGCTTCTGCACCCGGTCTCATCACTGTCCTGGGTCTCTGTCCCCACCCAGCACCCTGAGCTCTGCCGGCTGTAAGGAAGACCCTGCCAGCTTCTCTTGTGACCAGGCTGCTGTCTCTTTTCTCCACCCACTGTAAGCCCCACCCTTCAATGTCTGGGCTGCAGTCTCTTCTCACCGCATTCAAAACCCACACAGTAGCATTGTTAAGTAAGTAGAGCTGCATGAAGACAGACACATGTTAGTGTCCCAGATGTCACGCACTGGGGTACCACATGGTTCATTCCATGTGATCTATGTCTCTGGCATAAACCCATCTTTACTATATTGACAGTATATAATTTCAGTTTGCTAATTGATTAAGCTGTATGTCTTATATGAAAATGTATAAAGGGGGGAATATAGTGGTGTGAATGAGCTCTCTTGGACACCTGAAGATGTAGCTTCCAAATTTGAACTGATTAAATGGCATCTGTATACAAAAAAAAAAAAAAAAACAGAAAACCACACACACAGTAGATGGTTCCTGCTTACTCTGCCAGCAGTAAAGGAAGCCACAGCTGTCTGATTTCCTGGGTGCCTGGCATTGTGCTTCTCTTCCCTTACGACTCTCTTCCTGGTGCCCCTTCACGTCCCACAAAGCATCCCCTCCTGTTCAGCCCCCTGCTCAGTCCGACACCTTGTGTATGACACCCCTGTGTTACAGGATACTGCTCTCAAGGGCATTTTCTGGCCCTTCCCTAACACTGTTCAAAAAAGTGATGGACTGGAGATTTGTGTCCAGTCCTCAAAGAACTTCCCTTAAAGAGCTGCAGTAGGAGAAAGCCTCATTCAGTGGTGAGAATGATGACTAGCTTGGATGATGACCAATTCAGATAATTGGCCATAGACCTCTAATCTTGCTGGCATCCCTCTGTCACTCAGCAGGGAACCGGCCGATCATTCCATCAATACATTTATTTTGTCAGCTGTCTCTGTGTGGCGCCCACACGTCTCAGCTGGGTAACTTAGGCTGAGAAGTGGAAACCTGCCAATATCAGAATCATTTCATCCCTATCACGTGCCTTTCTTGTCATATGGATTTTCAATGCATTTCTGCCTGGCTTGGCAATTCAAAGCCAGGACCTTGCTTTTAGCTGCTGGGTCCCTTTAATTATTACTACCAAATTCCAATCAGCTTGACTCAGTGCATTTCCAAAGTGCATTAACTCAGTAAGTCTCATCCACAAGATTTCTATTTATTCTGTCCCACATCCCCCTTTATAAACACACAC
This sequence comes from Oryx dammah, assembly GCF_014754425.2. Lineage (NCBI taxonomy): Eukaryota > Metazoa > Chordata > Mammalia > Artiodactyla > Bovidae > Oryx > Oryx dammah. The sequence goes on along the minus strand of NW_024070186.1, from coordinate 188,365,986 downwards.
TCTCTCTCTCTCTCTCTCTCTCTCTTAACCAGTATCACTTTGAACCGGTTATTTCTTCTTAGCAGAGAATACATTTATGTACAATATACAAATTGATTTTCATGATTTTTCATGCACAATTTTTCCTAAGAGTAATTTTATTCCTGTCAGAAGAAAAGTACTAGTTTCTTCACAATGTTAAATAACTAAACTATTGCCTGTTCAATCCTGAAAAGTGAAAGTGTTAGTCACTCAGTCACGTCTGACTCTTTTCGACCCTATGTGCTATAGCTGGCCAGGCTCCTCTGTCCATGGAATTCTCCAGGCAAGAACACCCATGTGGGTTGCCATTTCCTCCTCCAGAGGATCTTCCTGACCCAGGGGCTGGACCCAGGTCTTCTTTACCGTCTGAGCCACCAGGGAAGCTCAAACACTGAGTCCTTCCTAAACCAGGTACATAGTTGCATTTTGAGAGGTGAAGCTAAAAAAAAAAAAAAAAAGCCAAAAAATAGTTCTCAGAGAAAAACTACCCATTATTTCATTAAAACCCGAGTCAACTCATGGGAAATTCCCTGATGCTGGGAAAGATTGAAGACAAGAGGAGGAGAAGAGGGCAACAAAGGATAAGACGGTTGGATGGCATCATCAACTCAATGGACATCAGTTAGAGCAAACTCCAAGAGACAGAGAAGGACAAGGAAGCTTAGCACGCTGCAGTTCATGGGTTCACAAAGAGTTGGACATGACTGAGCAACTGAACAACAACAGTGAAATGAGGACATCACACACCTCACAAGAAAGTGATCCTCATTAGCCTGTCCCAGCCATCAGGACTAGGGATACACCACAGTGCTCCTCCCTTTACAGGAAGCTTGTCTGCTGGTATCCAGGTCAACAGCACTTCTGAGCATCACACCAACTACAGTGATTTTGCTCTGATGTTGTAGATTGGGTATCCAGGCATGGAAGCGGGGTGAACATGAGTTTTCAAGTCAAGTCTGCATTCAAACCAAGCCCTGGCACCTTCTGATCATGGATATGCTTTGTCACTATACAACAGGAACGATAATAGGGCTGTCATCTGGGGTCAAGATAAATAGTGCACACGCCCATATGCCCATAACAGAGTGTCTGTTACTTGGTAGCTCCTCAAAGGTCTACACCTGCTGCTGCTACTGCTTTTATCCCAGCTCAGTCATTACCCAAGTATATCAACAGCAATACTTGGAACTTATCTTGAAACAATCCTTGGATACCTAACCCTTTGCAAAACAACAACAATAACTAGTGTTGGGATGCTACTAATTAGCTCCCAATATATATCATCCTTTTCTTTAATAGGGCTTCCCGAATTGGCTCAGGGGTAAAGAATCCACCTGCCAATGAAGGAGACTCAGGGAATTAGGGTTTGATCCCTGAGTTGGGAAGATCCCCTGGAGGAAGAAATGGCAACGCACTCCAACATTCTTATCTAGAAAATTCCATGGACAGAGGAGCCTGTCAGGCTACAGTCCATAGGATTGCTACGAGGTGGACATGGCTGAACATATGCATATCCTTCTTTAATAACACAATCATGATTTCCCACTACAATATTGTCAGTCACTTGGAAGAGTACCTTCCACAGCCTCCATTGAATCTAAGTTCAGATATGACTAAGTTCTGGACAATAAGGTATAAGTAGTGTGACAATTTTTTAACTTTTTTTTTTTTTAATTTCAGGAAATATCTTTAAAATAAGGAGGCATTCTCTTTTACCTTCCACTTCCTCCATCTTGTTGCCTGGAACATTTATGTGAAGACCAGTGCTCTAGCAGCCGTATTGGACTCTGAGAAGAGTCTCATAGCCTAGGAACATGGAGCTGAAGAACACTGGATCTCTCACATCTTCCTGTAATGGCTTTATCATTCATGAGCCACTTATTCCAAGACTTCTTTTATATAAGACAGAAATCTATCAAGTTATGGGAGGATTTCCTATTATAAACAGGCAAAGGGACTCAGGTGCCTGATTTCCTCCATCCCTCTTCTCCTCCACATCAGCTCCAGGACCAGTTGGGTTCTATTTCTTTTCTTCCCCCTTTATTTCAGTTTCTCAGGTCCCAGGATCGATGCTCCCATTAGCTGAGTTTAGCTCAGGTGCCTGACCTTTCTCTACAAGGGATGAGGGACGTTGAATCTGGAGAAGGAAGCCTCCAGAGACTCCTGGACTGACCACGCCTTCAGGAGGTGAGGGTAACATCCCAGAGGGAAAAGAGGGTACCACTGACACAGGCCTGCCAGGTAACTTTCCATTCCTCCCTCTCCCGTTGAGTCGCTTGTCACTTCCGAGACCGTAGCAGGAGCAGCGATCGGTGTGTTTGCCACTGTGAATGCTAATATCTCTGACTTCCCAAAAGGGACAGACAACACTTACATCATGGGGTGACTCTAGCCACGGCACAGGAAGTCATATATCTGTGGCACAGTAGAAGGTTGGGGATTTCTTTGTCCCAACACTTACTGCAGGTCTACTGAGGCCAGGCCTACTCTGCACACTAAGGACACAATGGTGTGGAGTTAACTGGCCTGCCTGGTGCCCGCAGCCTGGAGGGAGAGGCACAAGTTGACAGAGAAGTGTGTGAGACACGCTGCGGGGGAAAGCTGGGCAGGGGGTTATAGGAGGCACAGAGCAGCGTGGAACCCAGGCTGGGAGGACGTGGGGAGGTGGAGGGGCAATTTCCACAGCGAGTCCAACTTCAGAGCAGAAGAGGAGCTGGGGGAAGCAGAGGGCTGAGCAGGCTGGAGGCAGGGAGGGAGAGAGAACAGGGCACGTCTGAGGAAGTGCAAGTTACGCCGCTGGTCTTACTGGAGCCCAGAGTGTGAGGAGGTGTCGTGGACCAGGAGCAGGCCATGGAAGGCCCCGTGGGATGCACACTGGAGCCTAGATTTATTCTATAACCACAGGAGAGCCATTGCAGCCTCGTAATCGAGAAGTGACTTGATGAAATATGCATTGTAGAGTGATTAGAGTGATGACTCAGCGTGGAAAATGGGTGGCGGTGGAGGGGGCCAGAGTCAAGGCCAGTTGACCAAATCAGAAGCCTGTTGAGATAATATAATAAAAAAATAATGGTGCCTTGAACTGAAAAGAACACTGCTTTACAGGAAAAAAAAAAAATATATATATATATATATATATACACACAGCAATGTTCTGCTCCTGGCAGTTCTTTTTGGTTCACCCAGTGAAAGCCAAACCATGATGCTAAACACTAGGCAGGTCTGCATGCATCCAGGGGAATCAGGACTGAGTGTACAGAGGGCTGGGAGCCCGCTTGATCCTCTAGAGCAGCATCAGAAAATTAGCAGTTCACTCAGTGCTTCTTAGACCATCTCTCTGGAATGTCAGTGATTTCCAACAAGCCCTTCCTTTGTCAGGGGCTGGAAAGCTGACTCATAAGAACGGCACTGCTGGTGGGACTTCCCTGGTGGTCCAGCGGTTAAGACTTCTGCTTCCAGTGCAGAGGGTGTGGGTTCAACCCCTGGTTGGGAACTAAGATCCCAATGCCTGATGGCCCAAAAGCCAAAACACAAAACTGAAGCAGTAGTGTAACAAGTTCAACAAAGACTTAAAAAAGGATCCACATCTCCAAGAGGAGTGGGATGGGGTGGGAGGTGGGAGAGAGGTCAGGAGGGAGAGAATATATGTGTACTTACGGCTGATTCACGTTATTGTACAGCAGAAACCAACACAATGTTGTAAAGTAATTATCCTCCAATGAAAAAAATTTTAAAAGAAAACTGGTCAGGGATATGAAGAAGTACTTCACCAATGATGAACTACAAATTATTTTTAAAATAAATACAAAGTTAAATGTTCAGTTCAGTTCAGTTCAGTCGCTCAGTCGTGTCCGACTCTGCGACCCCATGAGTTGCAGCATGCCAGGCCTCCCTGTCCATCACCAACTCCCAGAGTTCACTCAGATTCACGTCCATCGAGTCCGTGATGCCATCCAGCCATCTCATCCTCTGTCGTCCCCTTCTCTCCTGCCCCCAATCCCTCCCAGCATCAGAGTCTTTTCCAATGAGTCAACTCTTCACATGAGGTGGCCAAAGTACTGGAGCTTCAGCTTTAGCATCATTCCTTCCAAAGAAATCCCAGGGCTGATCTCCTTCAGAATGGACTGGTTGGATCTCCTTTCAGTCCATGGGACTCTCAAGAGTCTTCTCCAACACCACAGTTCAAACGCATCAATTCTTCGGTGCTCAGCCTTCTTCACAGTCCAACTCTCACATCCATACATGACCACTGGAAAAACCATAGCCTTGACTAGATGGACCTTAGTCGGCAAAGTAATGTCTCTGCTTTTGAATATACTATCTAGGTTGGTCATAACTTTTCTTCCAAGGAGTAAGTGTCTTTTAATTTCATGGCTGCAGTCACCATCTGCAGTGACTTTGGAGCCTAAAAAAATAAAGTCTGACAATGTTACTAGTGTTTAAAGAAAATAAACAAAAATATGATGCCATTTTCTCCCCCCGCAAAAAAAAACAGTTGACATCAAAACATCTTTCAAAGAAAAAAGAATAGTGCTGCTTGTTATAGCAGCATTTTGAATGAATGAAGGAGCACGCCATGCATGCAAAGTCGCTTCAGTCGTGTTTAACTCTTTGCAACGCTATGGACTGTAGCCCGCCAGGCTCCTCCATCCATGGGATTCTCCGGGCAAGAATACTGGAGTGGGTTGCCATGGCTTCCTCCAAGGGATCTCCTGACTCGGGGATTGAACCCAGGCCTCTTATGTCTCCTGCACTGGCAGGCGGGTTTGTTCCCACTAGTGCCACCTGGGAAGCCCCCAGATGAGGAAGGAATGAATGAGTACATGAATTTATCAATTAATTGCATTTCTGAATCAGGGTAACTCTGGTTTCCACAGTTAAACTTCAGGGTGGAGAGATTTTTGTCTGTTTCCCCATCTCTGTCTTTAAAAAAATAATGCTGCTGCTGTTTAGTTGTTCAGTCATGTCCGACTCTTTGCAACCCATGGACGGCAGCCCACCAAGCTCTTCTGTCCATCAGACTCTCCAGGCAAGAACACTGGAGCAGGTTACCGTGACGCTTCCCCAGGGCATCTGGAGGTATCAAGCCAGCATCTCTTACGTCTTCTGAATTTATAGGTGGGTTCTTTACTATTAGTGCCATTATTGAACCATCCTTACCCCCTCACTCCACAGAAAGAATTGAGCAATTATCCTCCATCAGAAGCAGTATCTGGAATGCAAATGAGACAACATATAGCCTGAAATTTTAAATGATCTTAGAGCCTTTTACTGACAGTGGAGCCAAATAATTTAGGAAATGTATTTTTTGTAAATGAAGAATAAAATTTAAGCAGCTAGGTAACACATGGATGGAGAAGACAATGGCACCCTACTCCAGTACTCTTGCCTGGAAAATCCTATGGACGGCAGAGCCTGGTGGGCTGCAGTCCATGGGGTTGCTAAGAGTCAGACACAACTGAGCGACTTCCCTTTCCCTTTTCACTTTCACGCATTGGAGAAGGAAATGGCAACCCACTCCAGTGTTCTTGCCTGGAAAATCCCAGGGACGGGGGAGCCTGGTGGGCTGCCGTCTATGGGGTTGCAGAGTCGGACATGACTGAAGTGACTTAGCAGCAACACATGGAACCTGAATTATCAAACATCTTGTTACTCTGTAAAAACCTTCACTGAGCTGTTGGCCTTCTCTTTAGAGCCCTGCAAGAAGGAGACTTTTTTCCCAGGGATGGCTCTTGTCCTGATGGGAATGAATTCAGCCAAGGAAATAATGTGCCATATGCCTTGCTCATCAGTTTATGTATTTATGCTGAATTGTCCATAATGGGTTTATTCCCTCTCCTTTCTGACTCTTAATCTCCTGAAAGAAGACAAGGAAATTGTCTAGGGTAGATCCACATACAGGATTATCAAGCAGAGGCTGGCCCATGTCTCATATTTAGAGAATTCAATGAACATTCGCCAATGAATGGTCAAATCCGTTCATTAGCAACTTTGGGCCTATTGTTTTTCAGCTGCTTAAGTCGTGTTCAACTCTTTGTGACCCCGTGGACTGCAGGCTTCTCTGTCCTTCACTGTCTCCCGGAGTTTGCTCAAACTCACGTCCACTGAGTCGGTGATGCCATCCAGCCATCTCACTTGCTGTTGCCCCCTTCTCCTCCTGCCCTCAATCTTTCCCAGTTCAGTCAGTTCAGTCGCTCAGTCGTGTCCAACTCTTGGCGACCCCATGAATCGCAGCACACCAGGCCTCCCTGTCCATCACCATCTCCCGGAGTTCACTCAGACTCACGTCCATCGAGTCAGTGATGCCATCCAGCCATCTCATCCTCTGTCATCCCCTTCTCCTCCTGCCCCCAATTCCTCCCAGCATCAGAGTCTTTTCCAATGAGTCAACTCTTCACATGAGGTGGCCAAAGTACTGGAGTTTCAGCTTTAGCATCAGTCCTTCCAAAGAAATCCCAGGGTTGATCTCCTTCAGAATGGACTGGTTGGATCTCCTTGCAGTCCAAGGGACTCTCAAGAGTCTTCTCCAACACCACAGTTCAAAAGCATCAATTCTTCGGCACTCAGCCTTCTTCACAGTCCAACTCTCACATCCATACATGCCTTGACTAGACGGATCTTAGTCGGCAAAGTAATGTCTCTGCTTTTGAATATACTATCTAGGTTGGTCATAACTTTTCTTCCAAGGAGTAAGCATCTTTTAATTTCATGGCTGCAATCACCATCTGCAGTGATTTTAGAGCCCCCAAAAATAAAGTCTGACACTGTTTCCACTGTTTCCCCATCTATTTCCCATGAAGTGATGGAACCGGATGCCATGATCTTCGTTTTCTGAATGTTGAGCTTTAAGCCAACTTTTTCGCTCTCCTCTTTCACTTTCATCCAGAGGCTTTTTAGCTCCTCCTCACTTTCTGCCATAAGGGTGGTGTCATCTGCATATCTGAGGTTATTGATATTTCTCCTGGCAATCTTGATTCCAGCTTGTGTTTCTTCCAGTCCAGCGTTTATCATGATGTACCCTGCATAGAAGTTAAATAAGCAGGGTGACAATATACAGCCTCGACGTACTCCTTTTCCTATTTGGAACCAGTCTGTTGTTCCATGTCCAGTTCTAACTGTTGCTTCCTGACCTGCATACAGATTTCTCAATCTTTCCCAGTATCAGCGTATTTTCCAATGAGTCGGCTCTTTGCATCAGGTGTCCCAGAAAATTCCAGGGGCCTTCTGGACAATTTAAGTCAGGACACAAAGTGTTTGATCACACAAAATGATAGCACAGCACTTCCCTGGTGGTCCAGTGGTTGAGAATCTGCCTGCCAATGCAGGGGACACAGGTTTGATTTCTGGTCTGGAAAGATTCCACATGTCGTGGGGCAGCTAAGCTTTGTGCCACAACTACTAATCCCATGCTCTAGAGCCCGACAGTGGAATCTACAGAAGCGGGCACACTAGAGCCTGGGCTCTGCAACAGGAGGAGCCACCGCAATGAGAAGCCCAGGCACCACAACTAGACAGAGCCCACCACAGCAGTGAAGACCCAGTGCAGCCAGAAATAAATACTGGTAAATACAATTTTAAAATAAAATGAACACTCCCTCACAGAGGAGCCTGGCAGGCTACAGTCCGTGGGGCCACAAAGAATCAGACACAACTTAGTGACCGAACAGCAACAACACACAAACACGCCTCTACTAAACAACTCAATCACATTCAATGAGCACAACAAACAAGTTTAAAAAATGATAGCACAAACTAATGTTCAACCAAAAAGCACCTCTGGACCACCTCAGACTCATGAGAATAGCTACTATAAGAATAAAAATGAATAAAAAAACAAAATAGCAAGTGTTGGTAAGGATGGTGAGAAAATGGAACCCTTGTGCACTCTTGGTAGAAGTGTAAAATGATGCAGTCATTGTGGAAAACAGTATGGTGCGTTCTCAGAATTTTTTAAATAGAACTAGTAAGTGATCCAGCAATGTCACTTCTGGGTATGTATGCAAAAGAATTGAAGCCAGAGGCTCAAAAGAGTCATTTGGACACCCATGTTCAAAGCAGCATTATTCACAATGGCTAAGAGCATTATTCACAACTGCTAAAACCCAAATGTCCAACTGACAATGGATGACTAGAAAAGCTGAACGTGGTACGTGTACATACATACCAAGTAGCATTATTCAGCCTTAAAAAGGAAGGAGATTCTTTACCACCCGAGCCACCACGGAGGCCCTGGAAGGAGACTCTGACACAAGCTCCAACCTGGATGAACCTGGAGGACATTTTGTTAAGTGAAATAAGTCAATCACAAAAAGACAAATACTGTATGACTCCACTTAAATGAGAAACCCTGAGGAGTCAAAAAATTCATAGAGACAGAGGTAGAATGGTGGTGGCCAGGGGCTGGGGGGAGCAGCGCACAGGGAGTTAGTGCTTGATGAGTATAGAGTTTCAGTTTTATGAGACGAAAAGCGTTCTAGAGATGGATGATGGCCTCTGAACTGAACTGTATACATAAAATGGCTAGGATGATAAGTATGACATTGTGTCTGTTTTACCACAATTTTAAAACAAAATTAAAAAGCATCAATGGGCCTGGAGAAGAGAAGGGGTACCAGAGCTAATGTAAAGTGCATCATGAGACTTTTTTTTTTTAATGTATTTATTCCCCTTCCTAATTTCACAGCCTTGTCATGGCAAAGGGGCTTGTGTAATTCAGTGAAGCTATGAGCTGAACCGGGCCGGGCCACCCAAGATGGACAAGAGTTTATTTATTTGGCTGCGTTGTCTTAGTTGCAGCAGATGGGATTTCCATTCCATCATGCGGGATCTTCATTCCATCATGTGGGATCTTTCGTTTTGGTTCTCTAGCTTTGATGAGCAGGTTTAGCTGCTCTGTGGCATGCGAGATCTTAATTCCCTGACCAGGGATTGAACCCGGGTCCCCTGGGTTCCAAGGCAGATTCTTAACCACTGGACCACCAGGGAAGTGCCCTCTGTGACTATTTTTAAACCTAAGGGAAACATGTCATCTCTTCTTGCCCTCTGCCCTTTCAGTCCTCGCCTTCTTCTATCTACCCTGCTCACTTTGGGGCTGCAGAGACCATCCCAGTGTCTTTAGAGCTTGGGAGCCGTGTACTCTACCCCCTCCTCCACCATTAAGGTCATTGCCAAGACTTCAGCCACCCCTTAGTTCACATCGAGCCCCAAATCAAACCTCCAGATTCCTCCCTTCCACTTTGTTTCAGACTCACATTGTCACTTGCCCACTGGAAAGGTCCCTCTGCAGGTTCCACAGAGAGCTCAATCTCTCCCCAGCTACACCCTCTTTCCACACTCTGATCTCAGTTAACAGTGTTATTCCTGACCCAGACTTCTCCAGCAGGGTCTTGGGGCTCTTTCTTGAACCATCCCTGCCTGCCTGCCTCTCCTTTTCTCATCTCTCAGGCATCGTCCTTTCCTTTCTATCACCAGAATGTTGACCCTCTTTTCTCATTATCCCCTTCCAAGCTTCCTGGCACAGTGCCCTGAGCTATGTCACAGCCTAATTGATCCCTGAGCTTCCTGCATTCTCTGAATTCCTACGTTCTGGTTCCTACACTCCTTTTTAAAAACATAGGTGTGACAGTGTTTCTAACCCTCCTGCTTGTGTGCTTAGTTGCTCAGTCGTGTCCGACTCTTTGCAACCCCATGGACTGTAGCTGGCCAGGCTCTGCTATCCATGGGGATTCTCCAGGCAAGAATACTGGAGTGGGTTGCTATGCCCTCCTCCAGGGGATCTTTCCAACGCAGGGACTGAACCCAGGTCTCCTTCACTGCAGGTGGGTTCTTTACCATCTGAGCCAGCAGGGAAGCCCTTGTAAAAGAAACCACCTCCAATGTTCCAAAACAGAGGGAGGTACTTTCAAATATCTCGGGAAATGAACTCATTCTCCCAGCTCTGGGTCAGATGACAATTTTCTGGTCTAACCACTTGTGACAAGAAGGCTGCGGTCATTTAGGAAGAAGGCAGTTGTGGGAGGCAGACTTCTAAAGATGACACCCCAAGATTCCTGGCCCTTGGTTGTTAATCAAACATGAATCTATGGAATGCTGAGAAGGGATTCTGATAATGCAATTAAAATCCCAAATCAGCTAACTTTAAAATACAGAGATGATCTGGGTGGGCCTGATCCAACGCAGGTGAACCCTTGAAAGAGGAAGCTTTTTCTGTAGCAGAAGTGGGGGATCAGAGAGAGTCAAAGAAAGAGAAGCATTCAACGTGCTGTTTTGGCTTTGAAGACAGAGGAACTACCTGCAAGCCCATAGACCAGCCCCCAGGAGTGAAGCATGACCCCCCCCCTAAATTCTGCCAACAACTGAATGAACCTGGAAGAATCATCTTCCTTAGATCTTTCACGTAAAAGCCCAGCCTGGCCAACACCTTCATCTCAGCCCTGTTAAGACCCCAGGCAGACTACTCACTCGAGCCCACCCACACATCTACCTAAAGGACTGCAAGCTAACTAGGTGAAAAGTACACAGGACCTCTCTGTATTATCTTTGCAACTTTCTGTTAATCTGCAATTTCTAATTAAAAGCTTTTTTAAAAAAATTCCACTTAGAATCTATTTAGTAAAACACCTATGACTGAAGATAAAAGAAAAAAGTAAAGGACTGCAAGCTAATGACGATCTGGTTTTAAGCCACTGCATTTGTGGCAATGTGTAAAAAGCAGTAGGAAATGAATACAGCATAGCCGCTTTCTCTGCAAGTCTCATGGTGGGGGCAGGAAGGGCTCCCTGGAGGCCAGGATATCCTGAGTGGACAATTTCCTCAGTAGCTGTTCTACCCACCAACCCGTGTACCTATATCTGTCCTTCATCACTTTCTCTGTCCTGTATTAGATTCACTTGGAACTTCAAGGACTTTTCAAAACCAAGCCTAAGAACTGTAATTACTTTTATCCTAATCTAGATATATTTCCAGAGAAGGCAATGGCAACCCACTCCAGTACTCTTGCCTGGAAAATCCCATGGACAGAGGAGCTGGTAGGCTGCAGTCCATGAGGTTGCTAAGATTCAGACATGACTGAGCAACTTCACTTTCACTTTTCACTTTCATGCATTGGAGAAGGAAACGGCAACCCACTCCAGTGTTCTTGCCTGGAGAATCCCAGGGACGGGGGAGCCTAGTGGGCTGCTGTCTGTGGGGTCACACAGAGTCAAACATGACTGAAGCGACTTAGCAGCAGTAGCAGCAGCAGATATATTTCAGATTGCCAAAGTCTAGTCTTTCCACATCATCTTTCCCACACATCCTTGTATATGCTTGTAATAAGCTTCCTAAATCAATATCAACTCCCCCCCACTACCCCACCCCCCACTTCTGTCCTCTCTCTCTCTGCCTCCCCCCTCCAACACACACACACACACACACACACACACACACACACACTGCATGACCACATAATGCCTTTATCACCTTTACTTCTTAACTGAAAGGAAATAAATGACAATTTTCAATAAGAAAATAAAAGAGCACCCATCCTTAATCACTATCCACACTGTTTGCCAATTGTGGTTTCCGAACATTAAATTTGGAATCACTTAGAGAAAAATCTGAATCCTAGATGCCTTATTTAGTGGCTAAATGACAACTCTTGGTCTCAGTTTTATCATCTGCCAAATGGGTAAGTAATATCACATACCTCATAGCATTGCTATGCATGCATGCATGCATGCTAAGTCATTTGCATCCAACTCTTTGCAACCCTAAGGACCAGAGCCCGCCCAGGTTCCTTAGTCCGTGGGATTCTCCAGGCAATAATACTGGATTGGGTTGCCATGCCCTCCTCCATGGGATCTTCCCGACCCAGAGATCGAACTTGCATCTCTTACGTCTTTTGAATTGGCAAGCAAGCTCTTTACCACTAGTGCCACCTGGGAAGCCCAGCATTCCTATGAGGATTGCTTAAATAATGCCCACAGAGCTCTCAGCCACTGCTTGGCATGGTACTGAGTAAGTGGGGCCATTACACCTTTACTGTTATAAAGGAAACGAAAGCGTGTGAACCTTTAAAAGTTAGGAATTAGTATAGCTCAGGCTCGCTCAAGGCTAGGTGCCTATGGTAGTTCAGTTTGGCTTGGGTTTTGAGTTTAGCCTAGTCTAAACAATTCTCTCCCTGGATCTGAGTCCATCTTTCTACCATATAAACATTGCCAAGCAACGTCCAGCTAGTCATTTTTGAGTTACACCTACAGACATAGGATGGTGAGGATCTGAGAAAAGGATGCAGATAGGAGCCAGCATCACCATCTCTTCTGTCTCGTGCATTCCAGAGCAAAGCCCAGGATCCTGAGTGCTAGAAGCATGCAAATAAGCCTGCAGCCAGTCAGGAGCTGCTCCTGTGGGCCGTGACTACCCTATCCCTGCGGGAGCTCAGAGCAGATTACTGACGATGTCAACAGCAAATCACCAGAGATTAAATGGACACAAAGAAGTGCAGAGTGAGCCAGTAATTTCTCTGCATCTGATGTTCAAAGGAAAGAGATTGAGGACACAGAAAATGCAGTAGAATTTGACGTGATACAAGGGGCCTTTGCTACCAGCAGCTCTTGGGGCCTGGGCAGAATCTAAGGCATACTGTGGTCCCAAGTGCTCTTAGCCTGGCAGCGAAACTAACATGCTTAATATCGTACTCACCACCTCACTTTTGTTACTTTGATTTTTCCTACCTGAGCCTAATCAAGGGAACTTTGAGCTGGAGGGCTCTTGTATCATTTTCAAGGATTTGGAGTAAGTTAGAGCTACCTTTCAAATTCAAGTCCTGGGTGTATTATTTTAATAATGGTATTAAACTCTCTGGTTCCCATTTGTTCCTTGAAACATGAGAACAAGTGATTCCCCCGTGGAGGTGTCAAGATTAATTGAGAAAACACATAAATGGCACCTAGCGCATTGCCTTCGACATGATACAGTAGGTGCTTGCCAAGTGGTATATATCAGCTTGCAGGGTTGCATTTCACACCAGGATGAAAACTTCCCCCAGAGGCAAGTGAGTGCATCGTTGGTGTTGTTGAATCGCTCAGTCGTGTCCGACTCTTTTGCGACCCCATGGACTGTAGCCCACCAGGCTCCTCTGTCCGTGGGATTTCCCAGGCAAGAATACTGGAGTGGATTTCCATTTCCTTCCCCTGGAGATCTTCCTGACCCAGGGATCAAACCCTCATCTCCTGCACTGGCAGGCGGATTCTTAGCCACTGAGCCAGCAGGGAAGCCCTAATGAGTGGATAGCTTTGAGTAGATAAAACCCTCTGAACTCACACTGGATCCACGGGTGGATTCCACAAGCAAACCTGTTCTGGAACTTTGGGTTGGGTTAGAATGGTGGGAAATGCAAGCTGCCTTCACTGAATAAAAGGGGGAAGGGAGGGAGAAAAGAGATGGGAGCGCTTCATTTTGCAGACAAGCTGGAAAGTGATTCCAGGGCTTGAGAATTACCCAGCCTTGTCCAGTGTTATGCCACTGTGTGGGGACAAAATAACAAGACTGAACATGCCCACATCAGTGAGAGTCCAGTGGCCTTGTCAACCCACTCACTGGAGACTTGTGTACATGTTACCCGGAAATCCTGCGGTGGGTGGGCAGGGTCTGAGAACACCCGGCGGCACCTCCACTTCTGGGTATTAAATGCTCCAAAGTGAGCAGGCAGGTACCATTCATCTCAGGCAGGAGGTCTTCACCTGGGGTTTGCAGTCATAAATTTGGATGGAGGGGAAAACAAAAAAAAAGTACATCTCCAATTTTCCCTTACCTCTAACTGAAATCTAGCATTTCCATCCATGTATGGGTGCAGACAACAAGCTGCCATAGAATCAGCGGTGCCTGAGACTTTATCCCTGATACAATCAAAGACATTTTCCTATCACATCATGCCTGTGGTAGATATCACAAAATAGCAATTATGCTCTTTGTGACTTAAAATTAGACTCATTATCAGGTGCACCACTAGAATGTGTTACCTAAGGTGTTAAAAAAAAAAAAAAAAGAAACAGACCCATCAGTAGTATCAGTCGCTCAGTTGTATCCGACTCTGCGACCCCACAGACTATAGCTCACCAGGCTCATCTGTCCATGGGATTCTCCAGGCAAGAATACTGGAGCGGGTTGCCATTCCCTTCTCCGGAGGATCTTCCCAATCAAAGGATTGAACCTGGCTCTCCTGCATTGCAGGTGGATTCTTTACCATATGAACTAAAGAGACAGAGCCATTACTATGTCACAAATTTGTTTTTGTAATATTGTGATAAATAGTGTAAGCATAATTGGTTTCTCCTTTAATCTAAGGTATTTTATTTTATTCTTTAGAAATGATTTTCTGAGAAAAGGTCAATAGCGGGGGTCCCCATTCCCCGGGGCCACAGCTTGGTACCAGTCCGTGGCCTGTTAGGAACCAGACCGCACAGCAGGTGGTGAGTCGCCGGTGAGCAAGCGAAGCTTCATCTGTATTTACAACCACTCCCAATGCTCACATTATTGCCTGAGCCCTGCCTCCTGTGAGTCAATGGTGCAGTTAGATTCATATAGGAGTGTGAACTCGACTGCACTGGAATGATCCTGAAACCATCCTTAACCTTATCCTCTCCCCCAACCCCCATCCATGGAAAAACTGCCTTCCACAAAAAAAAAAAAAAATCCCTTGTGCCAAAATTGTTGGGGACCACTGGTCTATAGGGCTCACCAGACTTCCAAGTGGCCCATGACTTAAGTGGGGGATAATGAACCTGCTGCCTACGAGCCCAAAGCATCAGGATCCAGCTGTGCAGAATATGCCCTGCCCATGAGAAAAAGTGATCCCTAAGGAAGACGGTATGCTCTGCACCGTGGGGAGAGTGAGAAATCCTACAAGGGAAGGAATAAATGGAATTGACTTGATGGAGCACCCACTTCATGTCACATCCTTTTTTTTTATCTTTAATTTTTTATTCTATCTACTTATTTCTGGCTGCATTGTGTCTTCTTTGCTGCATGCTGGCTTTTCTCCAGCTGTGGCCAGCAAGGGCCACTCTCTAGTTGAGGCTCTCATTGCGGCGGCTTCCCCTGCTTCAGAGCATGGGTTCTAGGGTGCTTGGGGTTCAGTAGCTGTGGCTCACGGGCTCAATTGCCCTGGGGCGTATGGAATCTTTCTGGACAGAGATCAAACCTGTGTCCTCAGCATTGGCAGGTGGATTCTTAACCACGGGACCACCAGGGAAGTCCTGTACTTTATTGAAATCCTGTAATCCCTTAGAGCAACCTCATGAAGCAAGAACAAGTTCTCCCACTTCACAGATGGGGAAACTGTGACTCAGAGAAGTGCAGTCATCCTGCTAGGAAGCGAAGGCTCTATTACAACTCTCACCCAGGTTAGCTTGACTTTCGACTCTCTGTCACGGCCGTGACAGTGACATGAAACTGTCACATGAATGAAGAGGTCAGTGTATCCACCAGAGAAGAAGCCACCTTGGGTGGTCTTGGAGGCGCACCACCTAGAGTGCCCTTTATGAGAACCTGCTCCGAGGAATCCAGCTTCAGCACCTTCAGCTCCTTGGCAGCAACCGCTCTGAGGACATGCCCTGCCAGGCCTCTCCCAGAGATGGAGGAGGGGGGGGCCGTTCCTGCCGGGAAGCACAGATCTCCTCGGATGGACAATCTGCCTACAATCCAAGGCTTCTCCTATCCAAGTACAGTTTTCCCTCCCCTCCGTCCTTCACAGATGCAGACCGGCACTGTGGTCTGAAGGTTCTCTGGCCTCTTCCTGCTCTCTCTCCCCTTCATCCTTCACAAGCATTTCCTTCAGTTACTTGGATGCCTGCTTCCATCTTGAGGCCTGTCTTGCAGGACCTGAATGAATGCAGCCCCCAATCTGGGAAAAGCTACAACCCTACCTCCCTCTGATGGGCAATCAAAAGAGAGCGTGTTTCTTGTGACAGATCCATGGGCCAAGGAGGGATACCCAGTATCTCCTTCTAAGGACCATTACACGGAAAGTCCAAAAACTACATGTGGCAGGCAGCAAGGCTGTTAAGGCTGGAAAGAGGGTCATTATATTAAAAGTCAAGATGACGGTTACACTGATGAAGAATATTTTGGAGAGGAGGCATGAAAGGGGATTCCTGGGGCGCTGGTAAAGTTCGGTTTCTTGAGCTGGGTGCTGAATACACAGAGGTGTTTCTCTGGTGACAATTCACGGAGAAGTTCACTTGTGATCAGTGTAGTATACTATCCATCTATTTTTCCTCGTTAAAAAGTTAAAAAAATAAAATAAAAACACGAGGTAGAGGGACTTCCCTGGCAGTCCAGTGGCTAAGACTTTGCCTTCTAATGTAGAAGGTGTGGGTTCAATCCCTGGTCGGGGAGCTAAGATCTCATATGCCTAATGGTCAAAAAATCAATATATCAAACAGAAGTAGTATTGTAACAAATTCAATAAAGACTTTTAAAAAGATCCACATTAAAAAAAAAAACAAAAAACTAGGTGATTTGCAAAGCAGAAATAGAGACACAGATGTAGGGACATAAGGACATCAGGAGGGTAGCAGGAAACTTGCTGTTGTTGTTTAGTTGCTAAGTTGTGTCTAACTCTTTGGCAACCCCAGGCACTGTAGCCCACCAGCTCCTCTGTCCATGGGATTTCCCAGGCAAGAATACTGGAATGCGTTGCCATTTCCTTCTCCAGGGGATCTTCTCAACCCAGGAATTGAACCTTTGTCTCCTGCATTGGCAGGTGGGTTCTTTACCACTGAGCCACTAGAGAAGTCCCATTTATACACTATTGTGTATAAAATAGATACATGGCTGATTCACTTTGCTGTACAACAGAAGCTAACACAAAGCTGTAAAACAGCTATACTCCAATAACAGAAAGAACTAGGTCTATTTCTAGTACTTAGCACCTCTCCCAGTGAGGTGAGATTTGAGGGACTGTTCTCTGTATATACAGCTTCCCTGGCGGCTCAGATGGTAAAGTGTCTGCCTGCAATGCGGGAGACCCGGGTTCGATCCCTGAATCGGAAAGATCCCCTAGAGGAGGAAATAGCAGCCCACTCCTATACTCTTGACGGGAAAATCCCATGGACAGAGGAGCCTGGTAGGCTACAGTTCATGGGGTCGCAAAGGTCAGACACAACTGAGCAGCTTCAGTTTCCTTTCCTTTCTCTGTCTATACAGGATGCAATGTATTCATTAAATGGGGGGTGGGTACTTTGCACAGTCCACCAAGAGCTCTGGAGAACCCTGATGTGAACTTGACTATGGTCCTTAAAGAAGCTTAAAGCTATTTATCTTGGGGTCCGGAGTTGCTAACAGAGGTTCTAGACTTATCTGATATATATGCCCTTTATAGCCAAACGTCGGTTGAATAAATAAATGACTTACTTATATCTTGACATTTTGGAGACGTCAGAAAGAGAAGAAATAGGGAGTTCTACAATCCTCAGTATTGCCTGTGGCAGGATTCAGCGCTTGACTTTGAAAGCATGATATGTAGCCTCGCCGAGAGAATGAATCTTCCCCGGGTGGAGGGATGTGGATATATGTTTGACAAATCAATTCCGTTCTCTGAGAAGGAGAAGGGAGACTCCCACAGGGGTCAGGCAGCTCAATTACCAGAGGCAAAGCAGGGTGGCGGAGGTCTTGCAGAATAAGGTGGCCCCTCGTGCCCATGGCTCCACGGGAACTGGCTAGCGTCACCTGGTCGGCTGGGCACCACTGCAGGGAGCCTCTGAAATTAATAACACCCTCACCTCCACCAGCGGGGCCAGCCTCCACCTTCATTCTCTCAGGTTCAGAAACACCTCAAGGCTAAAAAGCAAGCAGTGCTCTGCTAAAGAGGAAAAATGCCCCCACCGGGTCCTGGGAGCCCGGACAACAGTTGCTTTTCTCTTGTTATTCAGGGGACCATTTGCCCCAGGGGCCCTCTCCCACAAGTGCCCATGACTGGGATCATTTACTCTTCCTTGCAGGAAGAGGGAGCTAGCATTGTGGTACCCAAGGAAGTCATAGAGAATACAGTTTCTGCTCAATAGCTGCACAAAAGACGCAATGAAAGTAAGAGGAGTGTGGGATAAAAATATTCTAGGGTATTCCCTGACGGTCCAGTGGCTAAGATTCCACGCTCCCAATGCAGGGAGCCTGGGTTCAATTCCTGGTGAGGGAACTAGATCCCACATATGCCACAACTAAGAGTTTGCAGCAACTAAAAACCGGCTCGGCTGAATAAATAAATAAACATTATATATATATAATTCTACCACTCAGTAGCAATATAATCGTAGGCAAATTTTTCACCTCTCCAAGCCTCCATCTTATCATTGATTACCATAAATATTTGTTATAGTACTTAGTTCAGAGAATTGTGAGATTTTAGTTCATAGGTAGAGAATGCCATAAAAAAGTACAAGTGATAGACATCAGCTATTACTACTGCAGTAATCATTAGTGTGTGCATGCATGCTAAGTCACTTTAATCATATTGGATTCTTTGTGAAACTATGAACTAAAGCCCACCAGGTTCCTCTGTTCATGGGATTCTCCAGGCAAGAATACTGCAGTGGGTTGCCATGCCCTCCTCCAGGGGATCCTCCCGAATCAGGGATCAAACCCACATCTCTTATGTCTCCTGCACTGGCAGGCAGGTTCTTTACCACTAGCACCACCTGGGAAGCCCCCATTAGTGATACCCACCAAATATTTCTTGCTCTTTGTATTCAGGTACATGTCACATGGTAGATTTCTCCAGAAAGGTAAACTAGCCACGTGACTTGTTTTAGTCAATGAAATATACCACATGTCACCTCCAGGCAGAAATTCTAAAAGCTGGTATGCAGTTCACCCATACTACTTTCTTCTTGGAAAACATGGAAACATACTGCTTCCCTCAGTCTGAGGGCTTGAGTGGGGAAGAGAAAAAGCCAAGATCCCAGCCCACCTTAGGTAGACATGTAGTAAGAACAAGAAAGACACCTCCACTGAAACGTCACATTTATTTGCTGCTTTGACACAATCTCATCTTTTCTACCTAATGAAAAAAGCGGGGGGGGGGAGAGGGGGCGGGGCGCGGCTAAAGGGACTTCCTGGTGATCCAGTGGTTGAGAATCTGTCTTGCAATGCAGGGAATGTGGGTTCAAACCCTGGTTGGGAAACTAAGATCCCGCATGCCACAGAGTAGCTAAGCCTGTGAACCACAACTAGAGAGTCCAAGTGCCACAATCTCCTTGATGCAACTAAGATCCAACACACACATATATATGTGTGTATACACATATGTATATATATGGTACCTAATGAGACCCCATGTGGCATCAATGGTAAAGAATTCACCTCCCAATGCAGGAGATGAAGGTTCGATTCCTGGGTTGGGAAGACCCCCTGGAGAAGGAAATGGTAACCCAGCGCAGTATTCTTGCCTGGAGAATCCCATGGACAGAGGAGCCTGATGGGCTGCAATCCATGGGGTCACAAAGAGTCAGACATGACTGAGCAGGGACACACACACATGATAACACAGGCCTCAAAGATATGGAGTTAACCTGTGATTCGAGGGGGTCAGTCTACAAAAAGGAGACCATCACTGGAGGCTGGAAGGGGCCACCCCTAAGGTGCAGGGCTGAAGTACGTGGTAAAATTGCCACTTTCAGAATACAGGTAATATGTTATAGCTCCAGAGAGGTAAGTTGTGAGACAAAATTTTCATTTTGATTGCATTGGCTTCATTTGGTGAGGTGATACAAGAAAGCAGCTCAGAAAAGCAGCAGCCAGGGACTTCCCTGGTGGTCCCGTGGTTAAGAATCCGCCTACCAACGCAGAGGACACAGGCTCGATTCGTGGTCAGGGAAATAAGATCCCACATGCTTTGGAGCAACTAAGAGCACACGCTGCAACTACTGAGCCCAAGCACCACAGCTAGAAAGTCTGCTCACCACAATAAAGGGTCCACCTGACACAATGAAGATCCCACATGTTGCAACTAAGACTGGATGCAGCTAAACAATAAATAAAAATAAACAAATATTTTTTTAAAACAACCTGTTTGGTGTGTGTTTTAAAACAGAAAGGAAAAAGGAAAAGAAAACAGCTAGTTTGCCAGCAGGAAGGACTAGAAATGCAAAGTCCCGAAATTCAGAGACTTGTCGATTTAGAAGAGTAAACATTAGAGATAAAACCAAGAAGTACAAAAGCCCATGAAGACTTTGCAGCAAGATCAGATCAATAGTTCAGCCTCACACCCATCGTTGATGTTTATGAACACCCTTACAACTATGCTTGGAACCCCCAGCTCCACACAGGGGAACACAAGAACTTCTGCACCTGGGGTTTGGAGGGTGTGGACTAACTCTGGCCCAGGCACAAGTCTAAGACCCAGGGTCCTCCCAGAGACCTGGCCTGTATTCCTGTCTTGTCTCACCTCCTGTCTCACAATTCCCAGGCCCTGTCTTGGCTCTCTGTCCAAAATTCCAGCTTTTTTAGCTCCCTGCCTTGCAAACCCCACCTTGTCCTTCTAGGGGTCTTTTTCTGAGCCCTGATCCTAATGATTCTGTCTCCACCAGCTCCTGTCAGGCCACTGGGATCCAGCAAACCTGGGCCTCTGGATATGACCCTAGCCAAGCAGTCTTGAATCCATGACATGTGCCTGTAAGTCTGCAACATGCCGCCGACTCTGCTGTCTCTGGGCTTTCTCTAGTGGTCGTAGGCCCAGGAGTGGCCAGTTTACAAGCCACAACTGAGCAAGTGTCTCGTTGTCAGGACAGCGTGCTGGCATGCATTCTGTCGCCTCGGGCATATCTTTGCAACCCTACGGACTGTAACCCTCCAGGCTCCTCTGTCCAAGGGATTCTCCAGGCAAGGATACGGGAGTGGGTTGCCATGCCCTCCTCCAGGGGATCTTCCCGACCCAGGGATCAAACACGCATCTCTTACATGCCTCCTGCTTTGTCAGGAGGGCTCATCACCACTGAGCCACCAGGGAAGCCTGTTGTTAGCACAAGGATCCTTGATATTTGGCCACCTAGGGCCATGGGTCTGGGGCAGCATTACTTTCACAGCTTAGGTTTGCTTTGCTCATATTTAGGACTGACTTCTACTCTATTTCCCTCCTGGTATTTTTTTTCTTTCTATCTCCACAAAACATTAGTTTGCAAATGTCCCATTTTAGAGAGCTTTTCATCTTTAGGAAAACCCACCGTTCTGTTCTCATGAACCTGGAAGCTAAAATGTAACAGCCATGTTCCCAGCCGTGTGAGAAATGACATCCTGACGCATCACCCCTGACATTCAGTCTGCCTGGCTCACACACCTGCACGATTGTCAATTGTTTAATTTTTCTTCCCAATCAGGAGAAACTTGAGAAAAGACACCTTAACATCTGCTGGGCTTTCAGGCAACTCATTATAGGAATTCAGCACCTGGGTTGCCTGTGGAGTGTCTGCTCAGTTTTCCCCAGAAAGAGAGTTCCTAGGGGGCTCTACGCTCATCTATTCATCAGACAATTGATACAAGCAAATCTCATAAATGTCAAAGCAAAGTGCATCCAAGAAGCTTCCTTTAGTACATTTTTTAAAAGATTTTTTTTTCCTGTGGATCATTTTTGAAATCTTTACTGAATTTGTTACAATATTGTTTCACGTTTTTGGATTTTTGGCTGCAAGGCACAGGGGATCATAGCTCCCTGACCAGGGATCGAACCCACACTTCCTACATTGGCAGGTGGAATCTTAACCACTGGACCAACAGGGAACTCCCACTATATTTTAGTGACAACAAAGATCATTCTTAGCAATGTATGAAGGGGAATAACGTAGCAAGTATTTATTCAGAAAGAAGGAGAGACATTGAGAAAGAATGTGGGAGGAATGGGGAAGGGGCAGAGACAGATGGGGGAGGAAGGAAGGGAGGAGAGAAGGAGGAGGAGAGAGAGGGGAGAGGAAGAAGCTGAACTGGGCTGAGCGAGCTGTCCACTGGCGTCTACTCATGAAAGGTTCTAGACTGTGCAATGGAGAACCATAGGCAGACCATGTGAAGAACACCCCAAGGGATGAGGGTCCCCTGCTGTCATCAAGCTTGCAGTCACATGGTGTGGCAAAGCCAGGAAATATATCTTGTGAATGAATCACACAGCCATTAAAGAGTGAAGAGCCCCTAGATGGGTGAGACTACACATTGGCTCAGCCCCATAAATATTAGCAGTTCTGTACACCATAGAGAAATGTGGGCCATAGGCTACATCACACTGTTGGAATGTGATACCAATAAAATCTTATAACTGTTAATAAATTTTCATCACAGGCAAGTGTTCTGGACAACAAAGTTATTGTCATATTATGTAGGTGGCCCAGAGTTAAGCACATGTTTCTATCTGAAATAAGTCAGCATAAAATCTTTTACAATATATTACCTTGAACAACAACCATAACAATTTTTCTCTAATTTGTGACCATTGAATGAATATAATTTAAAAATAAAACTTTTCTGCTTTCATCTGTGTAAACTGCCTGCTCCTCACCCCACCCCACTCCAAAAAAAAAAAACCTCTAAATTATCAAGGGAATCTTTCAGCTGAATTATTCCCAACGCTGTCATCCTGCCATTATGAAAGTGAATGTGTTAGTTGCTCAGTCGTGAATGACTCTTTGAGACTCCCAGGTTCCTCTGTCCATGGAATTCTACAGGCAAGAGTAATGGAGTGGGTTTCCATTTCCTCCTCCAGGGCATCTTCCCCACCCAGGAATCGAACCTGGGTCTCCTGAATGCCCATTAATCTGCAAATGTCCTCACCTCTTTCAACTATCCAATGGTAAGTTTACATTGAAACACAATAGCTCATACCACAAAAGTAAGCCTACATGGAATTTTTAAAAAGGACTTGGAACAATGTAATGTCATTAAGTGGTTTTGAAAATGGAGTGGACAAACCAATCAGTCAACAAAGGAATTAAGAAATGAATTAGCGGCTTCCCTGGTGGTCCAGTGGCTAAGACTCACCCTCCCAATGCAGGGGGCACTGGTTGGATCCCTGATCAGGGAACTAGACCCCACATGCTCCAACTAAGAGTTCACATGCCACAACTAAAAAGGTTCCACGTGCTGCAATGAAGATCAAAGATCCTGAGTGCCATAACTAAGACCCCAGCACAGTCAAATAATTAAAAAAAAAAAGAAAGAAAGAAAGAAATGAATTAATACAAGAGCCTGAAATCCAATAGGAAAGAAGTGAGAAAATGTGAATTGGGAACATTATCAAACTCTACTTTCACCATAGGATCAGAACATTTATTATTAATTTTTTATTAAAAATTAAATTGTCACCGGACCAGTTGGTCTTAAGTTCTACATGATTTTTGCTTGTACATGTGGAGAGAATGATTTCCAGAAACACACTCCTGTTGACCCCACAGAGTATGGGGTAAATAGATTGTGCTGGTGGTGTTGAGAAGTTGGCTTCTTGCCATTTCGTATGAAGGCAGTGAAAAAGACTGCTAGGGAGTCAGAAATTATGTGTTAGGTACAATTTTTAGTTCTCTGGATATGAAATACTCACTACTTTATATTTGAGGACTCACATGTGAGTTTTAATGTAGAAAGATGGAAAAAGACAAAATAATAAGGCGACATCTAATAGTGTGCTAGTTTTGAGGCGTAATCTAATGTAACCTGATTATTTTATAATTTGTCATGTTTCTTTAAAAGGCTTGATAAGTAGGCTATTTTTTTCTTTTCTATCCAAGTCTGCCCTCTTGTTCTCCCTCTTGTTCTAAACAGGAAGAACAATCCTGATGATTATGAATGAGAATACATAGTCCCTCGTGGGATCATGGCTTCTAATTCTATTTCATCCCATTCATAAACCATCCTAGGTAAGTTACCGGTTGAATACAAGTACTGAATTATTCAGTGGAAAGTGCATGGAAATATCCTGTGAAATAAGGAGAGCCTATAATACGCATTTAGTATTCTTTCAATCAACTGTCCTATGTCATGTCTACCTAATCCTCTCCCTACCTTCAGCTCAGCAAGCCCTTCAGCTTACACACACACACACACACAAGCACACAAACTCATTCTAAATAATCCCTCTCTGCCTTAACACAAGGAAGTCTTCCTTAACATACCTCATTCCATAATAAAATCCTTGTCAGAGCTATTTTTAAAATAAAGGACTGCTTTCAAGGAAAAATTATAAATAGGACCTCATTAATCAAGACCCAGCCTCAGTAATTTTACATATGTAAGAAGAGTGTAAAAAAATGCCATATCTGATCCCTTATGAGCACAAATAATTTCCACTCTTATCACAGTCATCCTTCTATCCTAAGGGTATGGGTGGCCCATTTCTAAAGCAGGTGTATTTTAAAGAGTTTGGTTTATATGGTTCCAAATTAAAATGAATTAGCAAATGAAATCCAGGGATACATCTGAGTAAGAAAGAGGGCTACAAATGGCATGAGGCTTGATTGAAAACTGTAAGATACATTTGAATCCAGCAAAGATTTTTTAAAATGATTTTGCTCTGCACTTTCCATTAGTGTTCAGTGAATAGATTCATATCACAAATGGAAGAGTGGAAAGAGTTGGGCGATGATTTGCCTAGAGGAAGAGATAGAGGTAGAGATAAAAGGCCAGTGTCTGGCAGTCAAGAAGAAGGGAGGAAGGTGGGAAGGAGAAGGAGGAAGACTATGTTGGAAGAGGAAAGAGACAGAGGGAAGAAGAAGAAGAAAATCAACATTTTAAATATCTGTAGGAATAATTGTATTAGAAAACAAACCCACGAAGCCTTCAATGGGGCCCAAGGCTACTGTGTACAGGGTGCTTCCAGCATTCTGCACTCTCGTGTAGCCAAAAGTAGGGTGTCCTCTGCTCATGGTGATGGTTCTCGAATGGAAAACAGTGTAAACTCCAAGTTCCTCTTGGAGTCCTGCAGGCTAGGGGCCCTGATATGCAGGTGAACATCAGCGCTGGAAGGGACTTGATGGTCCTGACTCCTCCCTGGTCTACAGTCATTGTTGATCAGTCGCTCAGTCGAGTCCGACTCTTTGTAACCCCATGGACTGCAGCTTGCCAGGCTTCCCTGTCCTTCAGCATCTCCCAGAGCTTGCTCACACTCATGTCCATTGAGTCAATGATGCCATCTAACCATCTTTGTCTTCTGTCATCCCCTTTTCCTCCTGCCTTCAATCTTTCCCAGCACCAGGGCCTTTTCTAATGAGTTGACTCTTTGCATTAGGTAGCCAAAGTATGGGAGCTTCAGTTTCAACATCAGTTCTTCCAGTGAATATTCAGGATTGATTTCCTTTGGGATTGACTGGTTTAATCTCCTTGCTGCCCAAGGGGCTCTCAAGAGTCTTCTCCAACACCACAGTTCAAAAGCATCAATTCTTTGGCACTCAGCCTTCTTTATGGTCCAACTCTCACATCCATACACGACTACTGGAAAAACCATAGCCTTGACTATATGGGCCTTTGTTGGTGAAGCAGTGTCTCTGCTTTTTAATATGCTCTCTAGGTTACACTTTCATAAAGAGGAATTACGTCACTGTCACAAAGATATACAATTGCTTCCCTGACCTGCACCTTGGTTATCTCTCCAAGCTCATCTTTGACCATCTCTCACTTATATTGACTTTGTGTTTTTTTTTTAGTTTCTTTCCAGAGTCAGGTTCTTTATTAGAGCCTTCACCAATGTGTCTCCCTTTGCCAAAAAACTGCCCTTCTCTCTCATCCTCTGAGTATCATTTACTTCTTCAGGAATCAAGCATCTTATCAATGGCAAGGCTCTTGTAAGTGAAGTCACAGAAACCCCGACACAATTGGTTTATTTATAACAAAGATGTATTGTAAAACATGAAGTCTTTTTTAGATGAAAATATTACTTGTTTTTTTTTAATATTTAATTGGTGGATAATTGCTTTACAATGGTTGTGTCAGTTTCTGCTGTATAACAACCTGAATCAGCCATAAGTAAATATATCTAGATCCCCTCCCTCTTGAAGGACGATGGGACAGAAAGACGGACAAAGCAGGGTCATTGATGACATTGTTGAGGAGCTGAGTTCACCAGCCTGAGAAGTCCCAGATGGGTCCTTTGCCTATTTGGCTCCTTTGTGGTTGCAGATGGATGGTATGGTTCTATTACAGGCAAAACACAGGTCACAACATCATCCAGAGGAGAGGAAAGCCTCTCTCGGTCTCTGAGTGTCTCTAAGAGTAAGGAAATATTTCTCAGAATCCTCAATCGGGCTTTCAATTCTCAGTGACCAGCACTGTGTAACAAACCCATGCCTAAACCAATCACCAGCAAGAGAGGGATTACCATGATTGGATTAGTGAGGCGCAGATTACAGGAACAGAATTAAGTCAGCCAGAAAAGAGGGTGGTGTCAGACCGGCAACCAACACTATTTTCTACAACCCCCAAACCCTCGCATGTTTCTTTCGGGGACCATGTCCTGCCACCGCTCTCGATTTTGCCCCCTCAGAAATCTGAATCATATATTGTGATCGACTGTTCACTTATATGCATGCATGGTAGGTTGCTCAGTCATGTCTGACTCCTTTGTGGCCTGGACTGTAGCCTGCCAGGCTCCTCTGTGGAATTTTCCAGGGAAGAATACTGGAGTGGGTTGCCATTTTCTCCGCCAAGGGATCTTCTTGACACAGGGATTGAGCCTGTGCCTTCTGTGTCTCCTGTACTGGCAGAGAGATTTCTTTCCCACTGAGCCTCCTGGGGAGTCATTCACATATTTGTCTACCCATTAATTTCAGAGCTTCTTAAAGTTATACGTTATGGCTTGTTCACTGTTATAGTCTAGAACCTAGTACAGGCTTGGAGCTTAAGAATGAATGAATACATGAATACACGATGACTATAGAGAAAGTAAAATGTGGGTCGCTCAGTCGTGTCTGACTCTGTGATCCCATGGACTGTAACCCATCAGGTTCCTCTGTCCACGTGACTCTCTAGGCAAGAATACTGGAGTGGGTTGCCATTTCCTTCTCCAGGGGATCTTCATGATCCATGGATTGAACCTGGGTCTCCTGCAGTGCAGGCAGATTCTTTTCTGTCTGAGCCACCAGGGAAGCCCAAATCATTGTATAGATGATAGCTATTGGGTAATCAATAACTTTCTAATGTAGCCATTCTTTTTCCCATTCTACACTTGGGCAAATTCCCCTTCAGAAAGAATGAAAAGCTTTTCCATCCATCATCATGCTATGGAACAGAGCCAGAACTTAACTTCAGAGGCTCTAAGCTGAATGCTGCATCCAACAGAAATGAGGAAAAGAAGGCCAGTGTATTAAAAGACCTCCTCAGTGTCCCAGAGTAGCAGTGCTTGGAACTCTTTTTTTTTTATATATATAATTTTATTAACATGTCCAAAGACCATTTAAAATATTGAGTATAGACACACACATAATCCTAAGACTTTTATTCAACCTGACTCAAATCTTACTCCGACTTTAGCTTTTTCTTCATCCCAGAAACATTTATATAACAAATTGACCATGATCTTTTGAGGATTCGGTTTGCAATCCCAACAAATTAAGGACTCTGAAGAATCAATTATTTTTACTTATCTCCCAGGCTAAAGGGGAGGAAGCCCTACATTTCTGGAACTTTGGCTTGAAACCTCTTGAAAGCATTACAGAAAAGCCAAGGGAATTAGACAATAAGAATTCTTTCAAAACAGTAGGATTTAGAGGATCTTATTACCTACTTTATAATCTTACCTTAAGGCTGTAGAAAGTATTAATTGGAGCAGACATCCAAAAGGGAACAGCGAGTCTAAGTCATCTGCATTGTTGAAGTCTGTCTTTTATCTTTTTAATTTGTTACATTGCCTCACCCTCGGCATCTCTTTCAGATAAACCTCCCCAACTCTTGACTCCCTAGTGCATTTCTTTTTTCCCCTCAGGACACCGACAGGAAAAATAAAAAGAGCTGGGCCAAGTGAATCAATGGCACTTCAAACTCCACTTCCTGCCCTGTTCAGTGGTTGATCCCTTCAAGAAAAGTGGGTTGGAGAACAGAACTAGACACGAAGAAAAACTCCAAAGTATCTCTAGAGCTGCCTTACATAAGGCCTGAATCCCCAGCATCCAGTTCTAACCATGGAGTGCAGCCCACCAGCTCCTCCACCCATGGGATTTTTCCAGGCAAGAGTACTGGAGTTGGGTGCCATTGCCTTCTCCGAAAAGCAAGATACTGTTTCTCAATAGAAAGTGTGAAAGATTTTAAAGTAGGTTGGAAGCCACTCTGATCAATGAAAGCAGGATGTGCTAATAGCATCCTGTGGTTCCTCACTCACTATGCCTGGGAGACAACCTCATCCCACTCACACTTTGTTTTTTTTTTTGAAGAAATCATCTTTGGCAAAAAAAAAAAAAAAAAAATCATAATCCCATGGAAAATGGCTGGAGGAAAAGGGACTTTTGATCTTCATAAAGGGACCAAAAAGCCAAATCAACCCCTATTTTAAGGAAAATGGGTCTTGGTATAATTTCCTCTCCCAATTTGTAAATGGTTTCTCAGTGCATTAGGCTAACACTTAGTTCCCTTTTTGCAGAAGATTTCTGAAGGCTATCAAGGGTACTGAAATATTCCTTAAACTGCAGTCCTTGATTCAATCAAAAAATGCCAATTCCTGGGTGCCCCTCCCAGATCCTCTGACTCTGAAGTTCTGAGCGATAGGGCCAAAAATCAGAAATAGCTCCTTGGGTAATTCTTATGTATGCTAACGTTGGAAGACCAATAGGCATGGCAAATGAATTCATGGACTTTGGAGTCAGAAAGCACAGGATTTGAAGGCTGTAAGCTTAATAAACAAGAGAAATCAACTTGTATGAGGAAAGGAAATACATTTCATCTTTATTGGTTTAACTAAGTAAACAGGATATTTATGAAGCTTGGTGGCTGCAGAATGTCAGGTTCACAAAGATTTTATCGATGACAACCAAGCAACTCTCGGTTCTGTGAAACTGATTTGTGCGCCCTGTCTTTCTCAACTCCTGTCATTTTATCATAACTTATGAGTTGGACCCTTCCTTTTGCTTCTCACCTGTTCTGCCTATGTCTAGACAGTACCCTCTCCATACTGGACAGGTGCCTGTGAACGATCGTTTGGATGCAGATATTTAACCTCGCCCATTATTTTGACACTTTTTGACAGATTCTAAACTAAGAAACAGCCAAAGGGCTAACCCCACTCCCCCCAGGCCTCCCCCTAAAAGAAAAGCCTGAGATTGGCACGGGGGGTTTTGATTGGTAGGGATTCCAGAGTCTGTTTTCTGAGTCTGGTTGACACTCAGCAGAGCCAAGGTCCTCACATGGAGTGGTGAACTGGGTTAAAGAAAGGATCTATGTGAGACTTCCCTTGTGGTCCAACAGCTAAGATTCCAAACTCCCAATGCAGGGGGCCCAGGGTTCGATCCCCGGTCAGGGAACTAGACTTCACAAGCTGAAACTAAAGATCCCATGTGCCACAATGATGATCAAAGATCTGAGTGCAGCAGCTAAGACCTGGCTCAACCACATGAATCAATAAATTTTTAAAAAGAATGGTGCTGGGTATTTCTTAAACTTGCTCTGATTGGAATCAAAGAACACAACTGGAGTGAGCTTAAGTAGATAATAATGATGATGCTGATGCCACTGAGGCAGTTCAGAGGCTCCAGTGAAAATCTAAACAACCAAGCCAATAGAAAGACAGGAAGCCAGGGCTATTCCCAGGTTTTCAGCAAGGAGAGTGGGTTGGTCTTTGTTCCAGGATCCTGGTTTTACAACACCCACTCTCGCAGGAGAAAGACTCTGACGACCTCCCCACCAATCACTTTCTCCATGGCCTGGCGGGAAGTGTCACACAGTGGAAACTGACATTCTGCAGCCAACAAGCTTCTTGTGAGTGGGGTAGCCCAGTCCAAACAGTAGCCCCAGGCAACCCCTCTGGCACTTACCACGATCTTAAAAAAATACAATAAAATGCAACAGAATGTAAACTTTCAGCAGATTGACAAACTGTTGAGGGAAGATGATCTATGCCTGATTTATCCCAACACCTCCTATGAGGGTTCAGCGCCTGCAAACACTGGGTTTGGACTCGGCCTGTCACCGTTTGAATTGCTAGTCTCCTTGCCAAAGTTGCTCATCTGATTTTCAGTATATCTCATACTCGAAAACTACTCTATTCATTTGTAAAATAGGACAGTGCTGGTACTTAATTCTCAGGTTACTGCAAGGATGAAATGTGAATACCTGCACCCACCTAACAAGGCGAATTTCTTCACCTCCCAAGCTCAACTGGGAAAACTTCTGTCCACAGCCCAGGGGGGAAGGTACAAATCTCATTAACAGACAGCAGCTGTTATTAACAAAGACTCTTTATTAACAAAGACTCTCATTAACAAAAACTCTTTGTTCAACCTGAACCTGCTGAGTGATGAGTAAACTGTCCCTTTAACTCTAAAAGAGATATGCCAAGGGTAGATGTCCAGAGTTTCCAAAGAGGCCCCATAGCAATGAAGATGTCTCCTTGGTGAACTATTTCCAATCTCCCTCCGATAAAGCCTTGACAACCACTCTCATGCTCTGCTTCTGCTTTGCAAATTATTCAAATGCTTGACTGGTATAACAGGGTGAGAAATTAGTTGAAATCCTGCTCTCCTCTTCACTCATTTCCAGACTCTTCCACTCAGGGCTAGAAATAGAAATAGGGTCTGGAGTTCCACTAAGGGGAAAATCCTATGGCCACATGAAGAAACTGGAGAGGCCAGAATGTATGTAGGGCACGGGGCCAAGGCTTAGAGCCATGAGGCTTAGGGCCACACCTTGGAACTTCAGCAGCATGGGTGTTCTGGAGGTGCATCCCTGGTGCCCAACTCGGGGACATTGCTGGACCGTGCTGGACAGCCCTGCAAGAGGTGTCATGGCTGCTCCCAGCTAGCATCCCACCCTCGTTTTGAAAGGACCATGTAAACTCTTGAGTTTTTATACAGTCCAATGGGGAGGCATCCTAAATATCAGACTTTTTAAAATTAATTTATTTTAATTGGAGGCTAACTACTTTACAGTATTGGAATGGTTTTTGATACGTTGACATGAATCAGCCATGGGTGTACATCTGTCCCCCATCCTGAACCCCCCTCCCACCTCCCTCCCCACCCCATCCCTCAGGGTCATCCCACTGCACCAGCCCTGAGCACCCTGTCTCATGCATAGAACCTGGACTGCAGGTTCTTAATGACCTCAGCCCGGTGGGGACACGGTGTTCTATTTAAAGATATTTTTTCTTGTTATGTGATACCTATTTTTTTAATTGGAAGATAATTGTTTCACAGCATTGTGTTTCTGCTATACAACAAGGTGAATCAGCTACGTGTACACACATATCCCCTCACTTTGCAGCCTCCTTCCCACCCCACCCCCATCTCACCCCTCAAGGTCATCAGCCCTCTGGAGCACTGAGCTGAGCCCCTGTGCTACGCAGCAGCTTCCCACTAGCGTCTGTCTTACACACGGCAGTGCATATAGGTCAATGCTGCTCTCCAATGCATCCCACCCTTTCCTTATTTGTGTCACACTTCTTGTACCTCTGCCACAGGGGAGCAATCCCTCCTTGATATATACACATATACATCTGTGTGCATGTGTGTGAGCGCACACGTGCACACTCAGTCATGTCTCACTTTTTATGACTCCATGGACTGTAGTCAGCCAGGGTCCTCTGTCCATAGGATTCCCCAGGCAAGAATGCTGGAGTGGGTTGCCATTTTCTCCTCCAGGAGATCGTCCCGACCCAGGGATCGAACCCATGTCTCTTATGTCTCCTGCCTTGGCAGGTGGATTCTTTACCATTGCAGGTTCTGAGCCTGGCAAAGGAGTGTGGGTGTCTTCGAGCACCTCTGGCCACCCTGATATGACTGGGTCTGTCTACAACAAGACTCAGACTTTTGGTGAGCAGGGATTTCATGCAGAGACCCTGCCCTCATTCAGCCTGCCCTCAGCCTTGGGCTCCACTGGGCCCCCGGCCCCCAGGGTGGCCCCCAGTTACACACCTCCACAGTTCCTGCACATTTTGCCTGCCCAGCAGCAGCCTCACTCACTGCTCACTGTTGCAACCGCCTTCTGCAGGGTGCTCAGAGCCGCTCTGGTCAATGCAAACAATTCCCCCAGCTCCCTGCAGCCCAAATCGCAAGCCTTCAAACCCACCTGAGGCAACTCTCCCTACTGGACAAACTGAACCCTGAAGAGGGGTGGGCTGGGCGGGGCCTCTCCTGGGCAGGAGAGGACACATGGAGCCCGTTACCCTAGGGGCCCAGCACCCTGTGCTAGAATTCCTAAGAGGTGTAACTGTGTCAGCCGAGGCTCTGGAGGGAGTCTGCCCCCCAGACTCACTATTGTCTGTAATGTATGTATATGTGTATTTGTAAATGTGATAGAAGTCTTCTGGGAAGCCACATATATACATCCTAGTATCATCTAACCTCCGGCCTGCCCCCTGATCACTCTCTTCTCAGGGAGCAACTCCTTCTGCAGCCCCTGCTCAGTGGGCTGGACCAAGCAAAGCACCATGGTTGGGGAGGGACAGTGACTGAATGTGCTAGGTGGCTTCAACCCAACATCCCCCTGCGCCTACAACTATGGGTGAAGGTAGAGTGTGGCTGGAATGAGCCCATAACTCCTGTTTCCCCCACAGAAAACCAGTGAATCCTGGGCCCTACAGAGAGGATCCAGAGTTTGTAAGGTCCAGAAACAGAGAGGCCAGGAGAGCCATTAGAAAGGGCTCAGCAGCAGAAAAGACAGGCAGAGATTAAAAGGGAGGCTCAGACAAGAGCCAGAATAACCAGCCAGGGAAGGCACAGAACACCAGCTTCAGAAAAATAATTCTAACCTGAGATCCTTTTATTTGTATTCATAGTCATTAAATTTTATGATGATCCAGGCACTGTGCTAAGCTGTTTAGATATATTAATCTCACCTGACTCCCTAAACAACTTGGCCAAATAGTATTAAGAACTCCACTCTACAGAAGAAGAAACAGAACACAGAAGTCACCCAAGGCAGCCAGCTGATAAGCAAATGGGGAGAACGGAACTCTGGCTGGGGGGAGGGGGCCATGGGGCAGGGCCAGAAGGAAGGACTGATGCTGAAGGTGAAGTTCCAATCCTTTGGCCACCTGATGCAAAGAGCTGACTCATTGGGAAAGACCCAGATGATGGGAAAGACTGAAGGTGGCAGAGGAAGAGATGGTTAGATAGCATCACTATGAAGGGACGTGAATTTGAGCAAACTCCGGGAGAGAGTGGAGGACAGAGGGGCCCGCCGTGCTGCAGTCCATGGAGCCACAAAGAGCTGGACATGACTTAGCAACTGAACAACAACAGTCAGCACTCGTGATTCACTGTAATCACATTCCATAAATTCATGGCAAACACCGAATCAGTGAACACTGAATTCACTCCTGAGGGAAACACAGTTTCATCAACCAGTCAACACATGTTTTATCTGTGTTTCTGTTTAAAGACACCTTATTGAATATATGTGTGTGTTAGTCACTCAGTCGTGTCCGACTCTTTGTGACCCCATGGACTGGGGCCCACCAGGCTCCTCTATCCGTGGGATTCTCCAGGCAAGAATACTGGAATGGATTGCCACTTCCTTCTCCAGGGGATCTTCTTGATCCAGGGATCAAACCTGGGTCTCCTGTAGTGCAGGCAGATTCTTTACAGTCTGAGCCACCAGGGAAGCCCCATAGGATTTATACTTGATTCATTAACATTGAATTCACAGACAACAACAACACTGTAACCCTGCCTGAATAAGGCTTACCCGACACAAGCATTTTCTCCATAAGACACATCCCAGCCTTTTTGCACTTGGGAACACCAGACAGCTCTTTAGCAGTACGCATGGCAGCTGTTCGAAACAGCAAAATCACAACCCAAATCACAGAAATGTAGAAAACATGATGCTAAATACACTATGAAAGAGACCTCGTCAAAGTCTGAGCAGAAACAGCAGAGTGTCACCTTGATAGACCTCAGCCAGGAATGTATGCGTTTGACAACTCTTTTTTTTTTTTTCAGGTCTATGTATGTCCATAAATGCCTGGGAAAGAGCGAGTATCAATTTGATGATTACAGATAAGTCTTAGCAAGTACAGTAAGTAACATACGAACCTTCAAGTCGTGAACTTTCAAAGATGGAAACACACATTCGCATGTCCAATCAGGTACATTTGGAAATTTGTTCATGTATCTGCATTCTCTACAAGTGGTGGTGCTTTTGTGTACTTTACAGTCTTATATATAGTAGTGCAGTATGTCTATTTCAAGCCCCAAACCTCCCATCTGTGTCAGATATGAGTGAGATCGAAGCTTGCCCCTCCATCTATTGCTGACGATCCTTCAGCTCCACCTCTCCCACCTCCTCTCCCTCCTGCAGTCAGTAACTCTTCCTGCCTCTTCACTCAGTGCCAGCCCATGTATGCAGCTGTTGTATGGTTTTTCTAGCAGTCACATATGGATGTGAGAGTTGGACCATAAAGAAAGCTAAGTGTCGAAGAATTGATGCTTTTGAACTGTGGTGTTGGAGAAGACTCTTGAGAGTCCCTTGGACTGCAAGGAGATCCAACCAGTCCATCCTAAAGGAAATCGATCCTGAATATTCATTGGAAAGACTGATGCTAAAGCTGAAACTCCAATACTTTGGCCACCTGATGCAAAGAACTGGCTCACTGGAAAAGACCCTGATGCTGGGAAAGATTGAAGGCAGGAGAAGGGGACAACAGAGGATGAAATGGTTGGATGGCATCATGGACTAGATGGACATGAGTCTGAGCAAGTTCCGGAAGTTGGCGATGGACAGGGAGGCCTTGGCATGCTGCAGTCCATGGGGGTCACAAAGAGTCAGACATGACTGAGCTACTGAACTGAACTTCTAGCTTCTTTCCAGGCCATTCATTCACCAAATAGACAAATATCTGCATTTTTGTAGATAAAAATGAATGCAGAAGGAGTCATTTCCAAAGATAGATGACTGTCCTTTTTCCTTCAGCAAAGTTTGCACTGTAAAATGAAAAATGTTTACTTTCTGTGTTTGTTTTTTATGAATAATTTGTGTGAAAAGTATTATAAACCTATGACAGTAGAGTAGCCAATTGTGTTATTTGAGTACCTAGGCTAACTTTGTTGGACTTAAAAACAAATTGGACTTACAAAGGCACTCTTTGAACAGAAGTCTTAGGTAAGCAAGTTCACAAGTGTGGAATCAGCAAGCCATGACGGTTAACAATAGTTTCTCCATTAGCAGTTCTGCCTTGAGCAGGAGAAGCACCTGAGCCCATTTCCCCATCTGTCAAATGGGGCTTACATTGCCTTCTCCCAAGGTTACCAGGGAGTATGAGACTGTTGACTCAGGGAAGCAGGTGAAATGGGTTCAGAAAACTTTCACCCCTTTCTGCCTCTCTCCAGACACATGGTGGATTACCTCCCATCCCTACACTGATGAGAAGCCTCAGCGAGGCTGAGTGATTGTTCAAGGTCACACAGCTTGAAAGCATCTGACCCAAGATGCTCCTCAAGGAAGGACTCATTTGAAGTCCCCCAACCCACTGCCCCGATAACTACAACATGAATGGACTTGCTTGTGCGTGTTCTTTTTCTTCCCTTCTCCTCTTCAATTCCTCTTCTCTCAGCCCAGGGAGACCGGCCATAGGGAGGAAGAAAATGAGCTGGTTAGTCTGGGCTGGGCAAATACCATTACACAGCAAGCCTGCCGGTAGGGAGTTCATGGAGTCAAGCGTAGGCATTGAATCCCAGCGCATCAAAGCAGTGAAGTCATCTTCATCTTTTAGCTTCTTTCCAGGCCATTCATTCACCAAATAGACAAATATCTGCATTTTTGTAGATAAAAATGAATGCAGAAGGAGCCATTTCCAAAGATAGATGACTGTCCTTTTTCCTTCAGCAAAGTTTAAAAAGGTAAAAATTATCATATTATGGGCTCAGTGGTCATGGAGAGAAAATGAGGCCACAGCTCAACGGGGGAAATTGCTCTCCTTGCTCAGGAATGTTTTAGCATTAAATTAACTCTCCTATCTCCTGCCTGCTAATAGGAAAGCTCTCACCTCTCTGTTTGGCAGGGGATCTACATTTGCATTTAGATGGAGCTGTTGTAAAGATGGCCCTGCACAGAGGCCTCCATCCCTTATTTACAATAGCAGCCGAGTGATAAAATGATTATCACATAAGAGGTTGTTTCACTGGTTTTGATAGAGCCAGAACCAGAATGGGAAAACCTGTCATGTGAATTAGTCAATGAAAGGAAAGGATAGTTTTTCCACCTGGTGAGAGCTCTGTGGCCTCTTTGACAACCCTGAGGCATGCTAGCTCCCCGCTGTCTGACAGAACACGGCTGTCCAGACACTTATTGTTGTTTAGTTGCTGAGTCAGGTCTGACTCTTTGCAACTTCATGGACTGTAGCCTGCCAGGCTCCTCTGCCCATGGGATTTTCCAGGCAAGAATACTGGAGGGGTTGCTATTTCCTTCTCTAGGGGATCTTCCTGACCCAGGGATTGAATCGCGTCTCCTCCATGGGCAGGCAGGTTCTCTGCCACTGAGCCAGCAAGGAAGCCCTGCCCACACACTGGCTCCCTGTAAAAAGGCAGCAGAGGCTGCTGCTTCTTACACTCCTGCTGCTTCCTGGACAGATTCCACGTTGCAGTTTGCAGATCTCTTCACATCTCATAGCGGAAGGCAACATGCGGATTGTTGTTCCCAATTTTCGGATGAGGAAACTGAGGCTTGGAGCTGGGGTGCAATGATTCTCCTTTGGCCATACGGAGAGAATGAGAGTTTGAGAGCAATTCTAATCCCAACATAATGCACGATCTTTTACCAACACACCTCCTTAATCATCCATCCTCCTCCCAGCATCATCTTAAGCTCCTAGAACAGATCCCACTGAAGTGGGATCCAGAGAAAACCCGTTCTGATTTCTGTAGTTCATTGTGTGACACTGGGTAGTTCCTCCCACACTCGCACCTTTTTCTAGTCTCAAAGTTTTTATCTATAAAAGGTAAAGATTTGGACAAACGTGTCAGTAAGAAAAGCTTCCATCTCCTGTATAAGTGTTGCAGCTTGTTCCAACATACAGGAGCCTGTCCAGCAGCCTAAGAAAATGTTCAGCTGTCAAAGGAATGAGTCCATTCCAAGCTCCAGAACAGTGTTTCTCAGGCTTAAGCTGCCATCAGAATCACCTGAAGGGCTTGTTAAAATCTCTTGCTGGCTCACAGAGATTCAGATTCTGTAGGTCCAGGACAGAGCCCAAGAATTTACACTACTAACATGATCCTGGGTAACTCTGATGCTGCTGGTAAAGAGATGGCACTTTGAGCATCGTTGCTTTAGACATAAGAAAGTTCATACCATTGCAGGAAGGACTCTGACTTGTCACTTTTCAAGCCATCACTAGAGCCTTATCCATTTCTGCTGTTTTCCCCACCTGTGATGACATTAGATGGTACAAGCCCAACCAATGGCATATCTCACCATCCACATGCCCTTATTGGCTAGGGAAATAATGACCACAGCAACTGACCACACCAACAGATGGGCAACAGGTGAGACAGTGGTCTTGAAACATTTCAATGGGAAAATTCTTACTGTTAATATTTTCCAGAAACTATAAAACCAAGTCAAGCACAGTCTTTGGAAAGCTGGTTGTCTGTCCTGTACTAAATAGCAGTATAATGTCCCTCAATCTGGTGATAGATTCAAAAAGAGACAGATTTGATATGTAGGATGGATAACCAACAAGCTTGTACTGTATAGCATAGGGAACTATATTCAATAACCTGCAACAAACCACAATGGAAAAGAATATGAAAAATATACATGCTAGTAGTAAAGAACCTACCAATGCAGGAGACAAGGATATGATCCCTGGGTTGGAAAGGTCCCCTGGATGAAAGCATGGCAACCCACTCTGGTATTCTTGCCTGGAGAATTCCCTGGACAGAGGAGCCTGGCAGGCTACAGTCCATAGGGTCACAAAGAGTCAGACATGACTGGAGTGACTTAACATGCATGGACACAGATATATGTATATGCATAACTGAGTCACTTTTCTGTACAGAAGAAATTAACACAACATTGCAAATTAACTGTACTTCATTAAACTTTTTTTTTTTTAAGATAGATTTTGGCCCAGATCAGCCAAATGGATCCAGAGGTGGAACATCCAAGAAGACCCAAGATAACATCCAAGAAGAACTTGTCAACTTAAAAAATAGTCACAACCTAAAAGTTGAGAGTTCTGTTTTATTCAGTGAGAATTTTTAGGATTTCAAGCCTGGGAGACAGCATCTCAAGTAACCCTGAGAGAACTGCTCTGAGAAGGTTAGGGAAAGAGTCAGGTTATGTAGAAGTTTTGCAACAAAGGGCAGGTTGTCTGAACAACAAAAGCATTTTCAGGAATTAAAGAAAACCAAATATCCCAAGTTAAGGAGTTTAGTGCTTTCCTATGTATGGGAAAATGCTTACTGAAATCATTCCTTTCATGGGCATCTCAGCTATTCATCTGGTCCCATCACTTCATGGCAAATAGATGAGGCAACAATGGAAACAGTAAGAGACTTTATTTTCTTGGGCTCCAACATCACTGCAGATGGTGACTGCAGTCATGAAATTAAAAGACACTTGCTCCTTAGAAGAAAAGCTATGACCAACCTAGACAGCTTATTAAAACGCAGAGCCATTACTTTGCTGACAAAGGTCCGTCTAGTCAAAGCTATTAGAGAAGGCAATGGCACCCCACTCTAGTACTCTTGCCTGAAAAATCCCATGGATGGAGGAGCCTGGAAGGCTGCAGTTCATGGGGTCGCTGAGAGTCGGACACGACTGAGCCACTTCACTTTCACTTTTCACTTTCATGTATTGGAGAAGGAAATAGCAACCCACTCCAGTGTTCTTGCCTGGAGAATCCCAGGGACGGGGGAGCCTGGTGGGCTGCTGTCTCCAGGGTCGCACAGAGTCGGACACAACTGAAGCGACTTAGCAGCAGTCAAAGCTATGGTTTTTCCAGTAGTCATGTATGGATGTGAGAGTTGGACCATAAAGAACGCTGAGCACCAAAGAATGGATGCTTTTGAACTTTGGTGTTGGAGAAGACTCTTGAGAGCCCCTTGGGCAGCAAGGAGTTTAACCAGTCAATCCTAAAGAAAATCAACCTTGAATATTCATTGGAAGGACTGAAGCTGAAACTGAAGCTTTAATACTTTCGCTACCTGATGAGAAGAGCCAACTCGTTGGAAAAAACCCTGATGTTGGGAAAGATTGAAGGCAGGAGGATGACATGGTTGGATGGCATCACAGATTCAATGAACATGAATTTAAGCAAGCTGCGGGAGATGGTGAAGGACAGGGAA
This sequence comes from Oryx dammah, assembly GCF_014754425.2. Lineage (NCBI taxonomy): Eukaryota > Metazoa > Chordata > Mammalia > Artiodactyla > Bovidae > Oryx > Oryx dammah. The sequence continues at coordinate 188,326,534 of NW_024070186.1, read as the reverse complement.
GCCTGGCGCGCTGCAGTTCATGGGGTCCAAAAGAGTTGGACATGACTGAGCAACTGAGCAACAGTCAGCTATCCTGGGCCAGTACCCCATTTTTTTCACATTGAGAGCTCCCTTGGGCTCACCATACGGAGTGGCTGCAGGCTGATGGTTGTTAAATCAGAGGTATTTTCCTCCTTCCTGAGTGCCCTTAGGCTCACAGTGGAGAGCTGGAATTGCTGATGACTGTGACATCCTTGTTTACTGATATGGCAGGAAATATTCCATTCTTCAACCTTCACAGCAGGTACTGTGCTGTGTGTCCCTCTAGACCCAGAAAGTGGTCTTGCCAATTGGTTTCTGTCTCACAGCATACAGACTGGAATCCACTCATACATCCCAGCCTGGAAGAGCATGATTGGGGAAAAAAAAAAAAAAAAACACCTCTCCAGTCTGTGCCTGGGTATCAAGAACTCCTAGTAAAATAGGATCATGAGATAGTGTCCCAGGCTTCCAATGAGTGCTTAATTGCTCAGAGAAGTCTGATTCTTTGCGACCCCATGGACTATAACCCACCAGGCGCCTCTGTCCAGGGGATTTCCCAGGCAAGAACACTAGAGTGGGTTGCCATCCTTCTCCAGGGGACCTTCCTGACCCAGAGACTGAACCCACATCTCTTGCATCTCCCGCATTGGCAGGCTAATTCTTTATCACTAGCGTGAACTGGGAAGCCCAGAGATCACATGTAAGGGAACTTTAGCTCATCATCTAGTGTGTATAAATAATTGCTGATCCTTAAGCTGAGATTTCTGCTTTCATTAAAGCATTCTGCCTTGACAACACCCAGAAAACGGGGTCAGCAGAGATGCCTGGGTAAGTGAATGAGACTGAATGGCTGTGCTGGACTCGGGGAGAGGGAGGGTTAAAACACTGCCACCTGCTACTGTTGCTTCCACCTCTGGCCACCACTGCGAGGTAATGACCCCTGAGAGAGAAGGAGGAAGGCCAGACAGAGTGTGGAGGGGAAATGCAGATGAAAAGAAATCAGAACGCTTTTTCTTTCATGTTTCAAGTACCAAATTATGCTTGACATTTGAATTTTCCCCAAGGCTCACTTCCATAAAATCATGCCAAATTACCTTGAAAGGGTTGGAGCTTCCCGGAGAGACTTTTGACTGTAATCAAACAGGTCTCCTCCATTGTTCCAGACACTCTGAAAGGATGTGGAGGAGAAGGGGTGGAGGGCAGGTGATGGGAGGCTGGCTAAGGAATGGTGTGGAGGCTGCAATTCTGGTCAGAGGCCACCACTGTAAGACCAGACGTAGAAGCAGCAGACATCCTAGGATGCAGGCATCCCCAAGAGCTGGGAGAATATGAAGAGACCAAAACATTCTAAGGCAAAGGGATGTGTAATAATCCTCATATTGGCTAACATTTATGGAGGTTGATTGCAAGACCACCTGGAGAAAGAAATGGCAACACACTTGCCTGAGAAATCTCATGGACAGAGGAGCCTAGTGGGCTACAGTCCATGGGGTCACAAAACAGAAGGGACTTAACAACTAAAAACAACAATATTGCAGGACAGGCACTGTGCTGGGGCCCCTACTCAAAATTTGAAGTTCATGACGGCCAGGGGCTGTTATTACTCAACCTTTGAATATGAAACCTGGAGACAAGAAAAGATGAAGTAATTAACCTCTTCCAGATGCCAAAACCTGAGTGCAGGTGCTACTGTATTGCCTGAATGACCAGGTGGAAAGCCAATGCCCCAGGAAGAGGAAAGGGGCACCTCAGTACCAAAATATCGTGCTATGCTCTACTATGATAAGTCACTTCAGTCATGTCCAATTCTTTGCAACCCCATGGACTGCAGCCCACCAGGCTTCTCTGTCCATGGGATTCTCCAGGCAAGAATACCGGAATGGGTTGCTGTGCCCTCCTCCAGCAGATCTTCCTGACCTAGGGATTGAACCCTCATCTCTTTCATTCTCCTGCACTAGCAGGGAGGTTCTTTACCACTATTGCCACCCAGTATTGAATATCAAACTATCAATGGGTAGAACTTTCCCAGAGGCCCAGTGGTTAAGATGCTCTACCTCCAATGCAGTGGACACAGCTTCAATCCCTGGTTGGGGAATTAAGATCCCACATGCAGTGCAGTGTGGCCAAAAAACAAACTCAAAGTATCAATGGGCATCATTATTTGATTGAATCAACCAAATCACCCAGTTTCGGGGGCTTCATATAGACTAACTTATATTCACTGACTGGTCAGAAACCACTCATTCTATCACATCTTTAACCTGCTGGACACACCAGTGTCAATGTTGGATAGGCGTGGACACCAGGCTGGGAAAAATCTTTTAGACCAGTGGACACCAGGCCTCACTGCTGCAGGAGGCCTTGGCCCTCTCCAAAAGGTTCTTCTGGATATTGTCTCAGAAGCTGGACCTGCTTCCTGTGGACTCCTTGCTGACTCTGCTCTCTGAGTCGCCCATTCTTTTGGGTGACTGTGGTTTAAATTCTTGCTTTCACTGGACTTGCTTCTTTGCTCTTTCCAAGCAGCACTTCCCTCCTCGCACTCTGACATCACCTTTGTTGGTCCTCACCATTTATTCACATGGATTAATGCTGAACACTCCTAACACTTCTCCACACCAACTCTTGACACTTTAGCAGTTCTGCCAAAGTCACCTTTCTAGAAGCAAATCTGATCATACCAATTGTCTTCTCCAAACCCTCCCACAGCTTTTGAACTCTTCTGGAATCAAGCCCAGGTGCTTCATGGGCTGCAAAAAGACCTTCAGGCTCTGCTCCCCAGGACCCACCTCTCTCCAAGCCCTGCTTTTTTCCCCCGTGCTCCACCTACTGTCCACCATCAGCACATCTACAAACAGACAGTGCTTTCTGTATCCCCCAAAACTTTGCAGGACACCTGCTGGACACACCAGTGTTGATGGCTCAGATGGTAAAGATTCTGCCTGCAATGTGGGAGACCTGGGTTCGAACCTGGGTTGGGAAAATCCTCTGGAGAAAGGAATAGCAACCCACTTCAGTATTCGTGCCTGGAGAATCCCATGGACAGAGGAGCCTGGTGGGCTACAGTCCATGGGGTTGCAAAGACTTGGACACAACTGAGCAACTCACACTTTGACACTTTCTTGTCCTCAGGCAGATAAAGTCGTGGTGGTGGGAGGAGGTGTGTTCCAGGCAAGCCCCTGCCCATTCTTCAGTTCTCACTCAAATGCCACCTGTAGGCACAAGACCCATGTATCTCTCTGAGCAATTAACAACATGGAGCAGCTGCCTCCACCTCATTTCTGCCCACTGAAAGGCCCCATGGGACTGACAGAGGTGACTGAGTGGGAGTTTCAGCCAAGTGTGACCTCTGAATAGGCAACACGTGGAACCAGCAGTCATCCAGAAAAACATCCAGGGAAAAGTTCTCTAGCAGGAAGCAATTCTCTAATAGCATGGAAATCAAAGTGAACATTACAGAAAACGCCAGCTCTAACTCCCAAGTTAGAGGGAGCACTCCCGAGTTTGTGCTCTAGAGGAGCAAACTTGGAAAATACCGTATTCATTGCTAAGCAGGCTTTGCTCAGCTTCACGGTAGAGACAACCCCAGTGAGATGGCGTGGCATGTGACCCTCCCCCGGCAGATGGATGCCTGCCTCTGTAGGTTTCCTCCAGGCTCAGATGCATCAGTTCAGTCTACATGGCATGTGTCTTTCTATCCCTGCCTAGAAGCCTCTCAGAACCCCAGACCAACTGGCTGCACCTTGCCCTTCTGTCTGCAGCTTCCACAGAGAACTGAAATGAAGTGAAGTGAAAGTCACTCATTCATGTCCGTCTCTGCAACACCATGGACTCAGTCCATGGAATTCTCCAGGCCAGAATATGGGAGTGGGTAGCCTTTCCCTTCTCCAGGGGATCTTCCCAATCCGGGGATCAAGCCCAGGTCTCCCACATTTCAAGCAGATTCTTCACCAGCTGAGCCACCAGGGAAGCCCAAGAATACTGGAGTAGGTAGCCTATCTGTTCTCCAGGGGATCTACCCAATCCAGGAATTGAACCGGGGTCTCCTGCATTGCAGGTAGATTCTTTACCAGCTGAGCTACCAGGAAAGTCCCTACAGAGAACTGGGCCCCCACCTATTTTCTGGCTTCCACTCCCACTGAATTATAAGCACCAAGGTGCTCCCAGCCTGTGGTTGCTTAGTTCTTCCTGCCTTGAACTCTACACTAACCCAAATCAATCCTACATCTTCACTGTCCCTTTGAATACCCAAATTTGAACTTCTATCTTTTGGGGATAAAGTCCTGGTTCACCTAACCTGGGGCTCACCTGTTCTTGCCATCTTCCCCAGCCTTTGACTAAAAAAAAATTTTTTTTCATTATATTACCTCTCTCTCTCTCTGCAGGACATGTTGAGGCAATTTGCAAATGCCTCGTGACATCACTCAGCTTGGTGCTTTACGGAAATAGGTTTTCAATGAATATTTGATTTGAAACATGAACGGTTTTACTTCCCAATGATGAATTGTGACTATGAGATGGAGATGATCACTGCTAAGAGGCCCCAATGGATGGCTGAGCTTAGAGGGCACACCAGGCCCTGGCCAGTTCTCCCCCAAAGTGGGACTCCTTGATGGGAAGTCTCTGCACTGGAGCTCCTGTTGTTGTTCAACTGCTCACTCATGTCCAGCTCTTTGTGACCCCATGGACTGCAGCACACCAGGCTTTCCCGTCCTCCACTATCTGCTGGAGTTTGCTCAAACTCACGTCCATTGAATTGGTGATGCCATCCAACCATCTCATCCTCTGTCGTCCCCTTCTCATCCTGCCTTCAATCTTTCCCAGCATCACAGTCTTTTCCAGTGAGTCATCTCTTTGCATCAGGTGGCACAGCCATGAAATTAAAAGGCACTTGCTCCTTGGAAGAAAAGGTATGACCAACCTGGACAGCGTATTAAAAGGCAGAGACATCACTTTGCCAACAAAGGCCAAAGAGTCAAAGCTATAGTTTTCAAAGTAGTTGTGTAGGGATGTGACAGTTGTCGCTTCCGCGCACCTGGCTAAGAGCTTCCAGGAGCTCCTCCAGAGTTTCAAGCTCTTCTACCCTATCTTCCTTCCTCCTTTCTTCTTTCACAGGCATCAGGCCTGCATAATCGGGCTGCTTTCCCCGCCCACACCAGAAAAGCCTGAGGACCCCACAAGCCCCTCCTGTCCTGTTTTCACAGAGAAGGCTCTTGGATTACTTGTAACTACACCTGGGTACTCCTTTCCAGGAGGGTCAGCCCTGATACAGTATCATTCCATCATTCCACAGACAAGGACACTGGGATTCAGAAGCTAAATATCATGCCTTAGGTTGTAAGCCAAGATGATATGGAACAGAGAGAATTTACGTCTTGAGAGATGAATATCACAGTGTAAAGCAGCAGTTCCCAACCTTTTGGGGGCACCAGGGACTCATTTCATGGAAGACAATTTTTCCAGAGACGGGGTGAGGGGGATGGTTTCCGGATGATTCAAGGACAGCAGGGTTAGAGAATCTAATCTATGAGAATCTCATGCTGCCACTGTTGATCTGACAGGAGCTGAAGCTCAAGCAATAATGCAAGTGCTGGGGAGAGGTTGTAAATACATACGAAGCTTTGCTTGCTCGCCCACCCACCACTCACCTCCTGTGTGTGGCCTGGTTCCTAACAGGCTATGGACCAGTACCAGGTACCAGTCTGTGGCCTGAGGGTTAGAGAAATCGAAAGTGTTAGTCACTCAGTTGTGTTTGACTCTGTGACCCCATAGATTGTAGTCCACCAGGCTCCTCTGTTCATGGAATTCTCCAGGCAAGAGTACTGGAGTGGGTAGTCATTCCCTTCTCCAGGGAATCTCCCCGACCCAGGGATGGAACCTGTATCTCCTCCATTACAGGCAGATTCTTTACCATCTGAGCCACCAGGAAATTCCATGGCCTGGGGGTTGCGGACTCCTGGTCTAAAGCTTGACAACTCTGCCCCTGTTAGTGGATGAATTGTCCAAGATTCCAGATAAGGATGGTTGAGGCTGAATCTGCTATGGTTTGGGCTGGGTAGATATGAGAACAGCAACATTCAGGTCTGTGCCAGAAATCAGCAAGCAAGCAGAAGGTCCAGTCTGCCGCCTGGGATGAAGCAGTCAACACAAATATCAGGAGATCATTAGGAATCATAAAAGGAAAATTTTGAAAACTTCAAATCCAGAATGACAATCCACAAATAAGACAGAGCAAACAGAAAGAAGGAAGATGGGGCTGGCCAGCGTCATGCTTCCAAGGAGGTCCATGGACCGGAGTCTCTTTCACCTTGGGCTGCCTGTACCAGCCCTCCATCTCCTGACACTGCAGAGGTAACCTGGACAGATGGCACTTGAGAAAATCCAATTTCCCTCTGTGCCTTATTTCCTTCCAGTTAGAGCAGCAGGATTCAAAAGCACAATATGGATGACCATCACTGAACTGACATCATTTGGTCATTTTTCAAGTTGATGGGACTTTGAGAGTGGTGCATTGTTCATAGCCTCACGAACCACAGAAAACAGAAAGTGTAATTGAGTAACACCTCCCACTGCATCTTCAAGGCTTCCCAGCGTTTCAGAGCATGGGCCACTCTTTATCATCAAAAAGACCCAAAGAACCTTATCCTCCAAAATGGTAGTCATTATACCCTGTATCTCTTGTTTGAGGAAATAGGAAACAACTGCTATGAATGAAGCAATTCTTTCAAATCTGCATTTCATGAATCTCAAAATTCACAGTGATTAGAAAATTGGTAATACATAGATGGGCAAGATGTGTTTGTTACCTGTTTGGTTGTAAGACAAGGCTTTCCTGAATGGTAATTTTTGAATATATGGTATTATACTGCATTGCAACAACATTCTAGATGATCCCCCTATTACAGAAGGAAAAACTGAGGCACAGAGAAATCGAATAAGCTGATAAAGGCCACTTAGTGGAACTTTGGTGATATCCAAACTTCTTTCTAAAACTGCCAAAAGGGCACTAAGTGTGGTGTGTCAGACTCTTCCCTGGCCGTACATGTAGAAGACAAGCAAACTTCAACTGCCCAAAACAATATTGTCTGGATTTTAAACAGAAAACAGTCAGTTTTTGCAAAGGAAAGTATTCCCAAGTCTCCCTGTCCACATTTCTGCCCACCCAAGCTGTGGCGGCCACCCACTGCTGACCTGGCTACCCTCCCTCTGTCTACATGTCTGTATAGCTCAGAATCCTGTCCATCTGCTCCAGTGGGAACGACCTGGAGATTACCCAAAGTGGCCTGGGTCTCTCTACACCCTGAACATCCAGCACTGAGTAGCAGTTCAATAAATGTTCCTTGACTGTGGAGGAAATGAATCTGAGAGGCCAAGTCAGGATAGAACTTCCATGGACCGGAACAAAAACTCAGAATAAATCCAAGTCACGAAGCCACTAATTCAAGTGGTAAGGCCCTGTACTTTGCTCAGACAGAAACTGGGGAACCCCACAGAATCCTGACCCTGGACCTGTCCCTCAGTGACAATCCATCAGTTGCCAGTGAGATAACAAAAACCTGATCTCGTGGTCGTCAAAAACCAGTGGGTGCTGTTCTGAATACACCAGCATCATGAATTTGAAAAAAAATGAGACTCACTCTACTACCAGGCTGTGCATACCAAATGCCAAACAATAAATTACAAAGTGGAGTGGGGAATATCAGACAAATGGGTGTTTTGAGTACCATAGAGAAAAAATTTCTCCAGCCACAGCCATCTGTGGATTGAGACACAACAAACCGTTCTGTGCTTTCATTCCGAGCAGAGAGCACGGATCAATTGCCAGGTTGTCAAGCTCTTTAAAGTCTGTTTTTAAACTCAAAGGCCTGACATTCCAGAGCATAAGTGTTGTGGGTTTGCCTATGGTGGCCTGGTGTGTGTGCAGTGTGGCAATTCCAGACGTGTCAGCAATTCCCCACCAAAGGGAGAATTGAAATGATGTCTTTTGAGCCAGAGGATTCCGCATCCACATGCTTGCCTTGGCGTCTACCTTCCTCTGGAAGGCTTGAGGGAGGTGATGTGACACCGTGTCCTGTTTATGAACTTACCGCAGCAGCACCCTGGCCTGCACCCTGGGGAAACTTGGCTGCCAGCTTCACTCTCTTCATCAGCCTCTCATCCACGGGGAGCTGAGTGCTGGGCAGTAAAAGTGAATGTGTTAGTCGCTCAGTCACGTCCTACTCTTTGTAACCCCATGTACCATAGCCCGCCAGGTTCCTCTGCTCATGGAATTCTCTAGGCAAGAACATCGGAGTGGGTAGCCATCCCTTTTTCCAGGGTATCTTCCTGACCCAGGGGCCAAACCAGGGTCTCCCGCATTGCAGATAGATTCTTTACCTTCTGAGCCACCAGGGAAGTCCCGGATTCTGGGCAGAGATGAGCCAAGGTTCTCTCTTTTGGAGAGGTGTCATGAGGGAAGGGGCTCTCCTGGAGAAGATCAAGGAGATCATTCTGGGGATTAAATTGAAAAGGTTTTACCCAGTGTGGGACTTCTTCCCTCTGTCTGTAAAGCTTCTCTGTTTTCTCCCTACGAGATACACAAACCCAAGTGACTGCAACTTTCTAGAACTATGGCTGCCGGCTGCATTGATAACAAAAATAGCTGACACGGATTGAGCACTTACCAACTGCTGAATTCCTTCCATGCTCTCACAGCTTGCCGCCAGCACAGAAGTGGAGCCCGCACCAGGGAGCACAACAGCAGGACCTGAATGGGAGGAGTAGATGCTGATGTGTGGGAACCAGTCTAGGAGGTATCCCAGAGATGAGCAGCAGCAGCAGGGCGCCAGCCCTTCCACTTTTCCCCATTCAACCCTCCAGCCACACTCAGAGCAGCTCGGAACAAGCCGGATCTTCCCAGATGCGACCTTTGTGTTGTCCACTGTTTGCTACCTTGATAGCCGCACTCACTCCACTCTGTCCTTCAGTGTCTGGGAGGCTTCATTCTCTGCTGCCCTAGGCTGCCTCAATTTGTCCTTTCTCTGTGCGTCCAAAGCCCCTCGGAGAGGCAGAATATAATCAATATGCAGTCTGCTGCCAGCTCACAAGAAGGGGAGCTCCTTGAAGGTGTGTGCGTGCGTGCTCAGTTGCTTCTGACTCTCTGTGGCCCTTTGGACTGTAGCCCACCAGACTCCTCTGTTCATGGGATTCTCTAGGCAAGAATACTGGAGAGGGCTGCCATACCCTCCTCCAGAGGATCTTTCCAACCCAAGGATCAAAATCAAGTCTCCTGTGTCTCCTGCATCGGCAGGCGGGTCCTTTGCCCACTGTGCCACCTGGGAAGCTCTCCTGAAGGTCGGGACCAGGAATAAGTCATCACTGGTCCCTGACTTGGCACAAAATAGATATTCAGTGAATTCTAGCTGAAGGGGATTCCCCTGGTGGTTAAGGCTTCACCTTCCAATGCAGGGGGTGTGGTTTCAATCCACGGTTGGGGAGCTAAGACCCCACAAGTCTCACAGCTAAAAGAACAAAACATAAACAATAGAAACAGTACTGTAACAAATGCAATAAAGACTTTATAAATGGTCCATGTGTAAAAGACCTTTTAAATAAAAGCTAGTTGAAGTCTTCCCTGGTGGCTCAGGTGGTAGAGAAGCCGCCTGCCAATCCAGGATACAGGAGACACAGGTTTGATTCCTGATTTGGGAAGATCTCCTAAAGAAAGAAATGGCAACCCAATCCAGTATTCTTGCCTGGGAAATTCCATGGACAGAGCAGCCTGGTAGGCTACAGTCCCTGGGGTCGAAAAGAGTCAGATACAACTGAGTGACTAACACAGTTGAAGGACTAGAAAACACAGCTTCATTATTATTTTAGATACAAGAAAAAGGTCCTCTGACATTCTATAGACACCAAAGCATTCCATAATTATATGCTAATAAAAATACAATTTAATGAAACAATGCTGTATCAAAGACTTCATTTTTTTTTTTCACTCCCGTCCTCTTTGGTGTATGAAGAAATACAACTCAACAACTGCTTAAGAGATCAATTTGCTCCTTGGTATCCCTTTTCTTACCCTTGCTACCATCCTGAAAGTAAAAGTGAAAGTGTTAGTTGCTCAGTCCTGTCTGACTCTTTGAACCAAGCTCCTCTGATCTCGGAATTCTGCAGGCTAGAATACTGGAGTGGGTAGTCATTCCCTTCTCCAGGGGATCTTCCTGACCCAGGGATCAGACCTGGGTTTCCTGCACTGCAGGCAGATTCCTTACCACTGGAGCCACCAGGGCAGCCCATTGCCATCCTAGTCTTGGGCTATTTGTCCATATAAATTTCTTTGAAAATTTCAAAATTCACTGAAATAGTCTAACAGCAAGTAACCAGATAATGATTGATAATAGCCATTTTTAAAATAACCCATTTTTGAGCTGGTTGTAGCTCAGGCCTTGTTGGGTTTCCCAGCTATTTGAGATGGCAGTCTATACACATAGTCACAGCCTCTATAATTATTCCCAAATGCAATTACATTTCCAACAGGAAATCCTTCTCTAGAAGTCAACCTCAGCCCAAGCAGCTAGACCATTAAGCTTGTGGAACACTGGGTGAAAAGGTCAAAGCCTCGTTTCCATCCTAGTGGTGACTCAAAAGTAGAACAGTGCTCGAAAATTCAATAGTAGTGGGATTAGAGTTTAGATTTTCTTATATTTTTCTGTTTCCCTTTCAGCATAATGAGGATTTACTATTTTGATCATAGATGTGATTATACATTATACTATAGACATAGTATTCGTGAGTATATCATGTGTGTGTGCCAAGTCACTTCAGTCGTGTGTGACTCTTTGTGACCCTATGGACTGTAGCCTGCCAGGCTCCTCTGTCCATGGGATTCTCCAGGCAAGAATACTGGAGTGGGTTTCATGCCCTATTCCAGAGGATCTTCCCGACCTAGGGATCGAACCTGACCCTCTTACATCTCCTGCATTGAAAGCTGGATTTTTTAGCACTAGCGCCACCTGGGAAGCCCTAAGTATATCATAGATACAGGTAGATATAATGATACGATTATAAAGAATCTGTCTGCAATGCAGGAGACCTTGGTTTGATCCCTGGGTCAGGAAGATCCCCTAGAGAAGGGAATGGCTACCCACTCCAGTATTCTTGCCTGGAGAATCCCCTGGACAGAGGAGCCTGGTCTATGGGGTCGCAAAGAGTTGGACATGACTAAGTGATTAGCACTTTCACTTTTCACTGTACTATAGACTATACAATTTTATAATTACAAAAAAAAAATTGTAAATGGAGGACAAACTCAGTTTAAAAGCAAAGAAGCAGGACTGAAAATCTTTACATGTAAGTCAGAAAGACAAACCAGAGTAGGAGCATAAGATGAATCCAGGATTGAATCTAAATCTAACAGACATGCCTCAGAGACCACGCGTGTGTTCTGCATGGAACACATGTGTAGCTCTAAGGTTTCCAGCAGCCAATGGTGAAAAGGGATATCTGAGCAATTCCCCAGGTCTGACCTCATACAAGAGATTCCCTGGTGGCTCAGAGGTTAAAGAAAATGGCCAACATTTCCATACTCTGGGCCCAGTGGAAAAATCTCATCAAGGTCTTATATGAAGGCTAATTCTGCTAGTGGTGAGGTGAATTTTTCTGCTGGCCTGAGCTGACCGGCCAGGTTTTGCAGACAGCTCATCATTAGCCCCTTGGGTTTGCCAAGTCAAGAACACCCATCCCCCAGGGCAGAGCCACCCCAGGTCCACCATTTCTATCATTTGTCATCCATCCCATCCTCTCACAGTCCTTCTGCTGACAATTTGCCCTGCTCTAGTTTCTCTTCCACCCTCTCCTCCCAGTTCAATCCAGCATTTAGCTGCCTTCCCAGTTCTAGACTTGCTCCTCAGACTCAGTTGAGCCTTTTCAGTTCCTGGTGGTGAAAAGCTTCTGCAAACTAGTCAGCCAGTCTTCAAAGTCCCTGTGCCTGTCGGGGAAGGAGAGGGTGGGACGAATTGGGAGGGTAGTATTGACATATAACGGCTTCCTTGGTGGCTCAGCGGTAGAGAATCTCCTGCAATGCAGGAGACACAGGAGACATGGGTTTAATGTCGAGGTCAGGAAGATCCCCTGGAGAAGGAAATGGCAACCCACTCCAGTATTCTGGCCCAGAAAATCACAAGCTCAGCGGAGCCTGGCAGGCTACATCCATAAGCTTGCAAAGAGACATGAGAGTACACACACACACACGTATTGACATATATACACTGGTGGTGGTGGTGCTGGTTTAGTCGCTAAGTCATGTCCAACTCTTGGGACCCCATGGAGCCTGCCAGGCTTCTCTGTCCATGGGATTCTCCAGGCAAGATTACTGGAGTGGGTTGCCAGTTCCTTCTCCAATATACACACTACCGTGTTTAAAATGGGGAGCTGCTGCATAGCACAAGGAACTCAGCTCGGTACTCTGAGATGAGCTCGAGGAGTGGGATGGGGCAAGAGAGGGAGGCTCAAGAGGAAGGGATATATGTATACATAACTGTGGTGTTGGAGAAGACTCTTGAGAGTCCCTTGGACTGCAAGGAGATCCAACCAGTCCATTCTGAAGGAGATCAACTCTGGGATTTCTTTGGAAGGAATGATGCTAAAGCTGAAACTCCAGTACTTTGGCCACCTCATGCAAAGAGTTGACTCATTGGAAAAGACTCTGAGGCTGGGAGGGATTGAGGGCAGGAGGAGAAGAGGATGACAGAGGATGAGATGGCTGGATGGCATCACGGACTTGATGGACGTGAGTCTGAGTGAACTCCAGGAGTTGGTGATGGACAGGGAGGCCTGGCGTGCTGCGATTCATGGGGTCGCAGAGTCGGACATGACTGAGTGACTGAACTGAACTGAACTGACAGCTGATTCACTTTGCTGTTCTCTAGAAACTACCACAACATTGTAAAGCAATTATACTCCAGTTTTTAAAAATGTCTGCATGCCTGTTATGGCATGGGTCTGGTCCCCCTCCCATTGCCTTCCTGCCCTTCACATCAGTCACCTTCAGGTGAAATCAGAGAAAATAAACAGTTGCTGCCTCACATGCTCAGACGGTGATCTAGAGCAGTGCTCCTCAAAGCTGGCACCTCAATCAGTGCTGGTCCACTTGACCCACCAAGAGAGACGGGCAGAAGCCAACAGCAAGCTTGCCAGAGCTTTGCTGGCACTGCCAGGACAGCCAGCCATGGGAGCACTGAATTTGCTCCTTGTGCAAAGTATAGACTAGCTCAGGTGTGGCTACCTCAAGCTGCTGCTGACCAGTCGTACGCTGGAGGAGCACTTATCAGTGCCCAATGGAATGGAATCTTTAGAAAGGTCCTTCCCCAGTTTGGTTTGGAAGTACAGTCTGGAGCCTTGCAACCAGGCTCTTGTCTGAGCATAATAGCACCGTCAGGAATTGAGTTCTTACTACTTTCCAGACACTGTGTGAGACAAATTGCCAGCGTTTTTCCATGTAATCACACCCACTCCAGGAGGTAAGTTCTACTACCATAGTCCCCATTTCATGGCTAACACAACAGAGTCCCTGGGTGGTTCTGCATCTTCCTCTAGGTCTTGTTGTGCAGATGGCAGAGGTAAAGGTGCCAAATCCGCTTGAATTTAAAACCCATGCATCTACTATCGCCCTCCACAGAGTAGCAGGACGATGTCTGCGAGACTTAAGGAATCGGCAGGAAACCGCAGGCTGTTTGTCCTTAATGAGGAGGAAGTAACAGGTAGCTTCTTCCCCTGCCTTCCCTACCTCACTTCTTTACACTTAGAGCTTGTTATTCCTGATTTTAAAACAATTGTTCCCATGGCAACACCCTGGCAGCTTCTCTTAGCAACCATAGCCATCTTTCACCATTTTCACAAAGTTGGTTCAAATACAAAATTGCTTTTTGAAAGAGTTTTCGGAAGCGAAAACCAAAGTGATCAGTTGACCAGAGCTTGCCATTTTATACATCTTAAGAAAATCAAGTGGCAAGTTTTACACATCTTAGGAAAAACAACTTTCTAGCGGTGTTTCAAAACTAGGTGAAAAGAGAAACACCCAGGTTTGCAGGTCAGGATAGTGTTTGAAACCTAAATAATATGCAAACTCTCAGATGTGAAATTTTCCTCTGGTTGACAAAAGTTTCACAAACTGAGAGTATTTACGGTTTACAGGTTTTTAAATTAATTTTTTACCGGAGTATATTTGCATGTTGTTCGTTTCTACTCTACAGCAAAATGAATCAGCTATACGTATCCACGTCCCCTCTTCCTTGGATTTCCTTCCTACTTAGGGCACTACAGAGCACTGAGTAGAGTTCCACATGATACCCATAGGTTCACATTAGTTATCTGTTTTATACATAGTATCAAGCACGTATATAAGTCAATCCCAGTGCCCTAATGCATCTCACCACTCTTCCTGTCTCCATGGTGTTCATATACTTGTTCTCTATGTCTGTGTCTCTATTTTGCAAATAAAATAACCTATACCAAATTTCTAGATTTTATACATGCGTTAATAGACAATATTTGTCTTGCTCTTCCTAACTTCATAATGCATGATGGTCTCTAGGTCCATCCAAGTCTCTACAAATGAGCCAATTTCATTCATTTTTTATGACTGAGTAATAGGCCACTGCATATATGTACCACATCTTCTCTACCCATTTCTCTATGGATGGACATTAAGTTGCTTCCACATCCTATTGTAAATAGTGCTCCAGTGAACACTGGGGTGCCTGTGTCTTTCTGAAATTATGGTTTTCTTTGGGAATATGCCCAGTAGTGGGATTGCTGCATCATACAATAGTTCCAGTTTTAGTTTTTTAAGGAATCTATATTAGTTCTCCATTGCCACTGTGACAATTTGTTGCCAATTTAGTGGTTAAAAAAAAAACCCCACAAATTTAACATCTTACAAGTCTGTAGATCAGATGTCTGACATGGAAGCCCCCAGGCTAAGATCAAGGTGCAGGCAGGTGCATTACTTTCTAGAAGCTCTAAGAGAGAATCCCTTGCCTTGCCTTTTTAAGCTCCTAAAAGCTGCCTGCTTGCCTTACATCATGGCTACCTTCCTCCTCCTTCAAAGCCAGCAACATTGAGCTGAGTCCTTCTCAGGCTGCCATCTCTCTTGACAGCTCTGCCAAATCCCTCTTCCCCTTGCAAAGACCCTGTGATTACATCCCACCCTGGGATAATCCAGGCTAATCCCTCTATTTTAAGGTCATCTGATGGACAGGCTTCATTCCCTCTGCATCCTTAATTCCTCTTTGCCATGGCACCTAACCCAGCCACAGGATCCAGAGATTAGGAGGAGGACGTCTTGGAGGAGCTATTTTTCTCTCTACCACAGTGGATACGCAGCCTACACAGTGTTTCCTAATGAGTAAGAGAACATGGGCACAATGGTGGACTAACTCGTGGCATCTCCTCACCTGCAGCCACCATGCCTCTCTTTGGCCTCCTCCTCTTGTGTATTCTGGCTATGAGCTAAAGTATGTACTGAAAATAACAAGTGATCAAAAGTCTCTTCCCCAATCTTTACCCCAAATGGCAATGGTCAGTGCTGAGCAAAAGGTCTGTGGAGCAAGACTAAGCCTCTTAAGCATTTGTTACCTGGACATGGGGCTGGAGTTGGGGCCACTACCAGGTGGCCCACTAGGGCAAGACAAGCTGGCAGCGAGCAGCTCGGGCTCAGAGCTGCTGACACGGGCAGCTGACCATGATGGATGTTGGAGAAAGGGCTGACTCCATGAGGTGCAAACCTGCCCTGAAACACGGCGACAATTAACCCGTGAAGACATTTATGTAGTAGGACAGAAAACAAATCCCCATTGTAATCAATACAAACAAACCGAAAGCTGTAATTTGCCAGGGACAAACGGCTTCCAGGGTGGCTGGAGAATGCACAAGCGTGCCATCAAGTCCTGTGTCCCGTTCTGTGCTGACACCATGGAGGGCAGTGATGGGGGCCAGGACCCGCAGGAGTCTCCCTCCCCAGATCGGGAGGGGAGACAGCGATTCCAGCAAAGCTAACCTACAATGGCAAACATGCTATGCAAAGGGTCAAGGAGTTGGGAGCTGCTTTTTAAAGAGTCAGAGGAGTTTGGAAGAGATAGAGTCCCTGTGACCTGGAGAGAAGGCAGTGAGTGGTCGGTCAACAGAGGTGAGGAAGCAGCAAGTGGTCGGTGGGGAGTAGGGCTCTGTCTCTTGCTAGCTGCGTGCTCTGGCAACCGACTTGACCCCAGGTGACTCAGTTTCCCTGTCTGTGGAAAGGCAGTGATATTAGAACTCTTGGGTTTACCTGTTGAAACAAGACCCCGTGCACAACGCTGGGAACATAGTAGATATGCTATGTATTGGTTTTGGTTTTTGGTTTTTGTTTTACGATTTTTTTGATGTGGGCCATTTTTAAAGTCTTTATGGAATTTCTTACAATATTGCTTCTGTTTTATGTTTTGATTTTTTTGGCCCCGAGGTGTGTAGGGTCTTAGCTCTCCAACCAGGGATCGAACCTGCACCCTCTGCACTGGAAGGTGAACTCTTAACCGCTGGACTACCAGGGAAGTCGTTGTATTTTGTGGTAAGAACACATAGCGTGTGACCTACTCTCTTAACAGATCGATGGTGGCGGTTTAGTTGCTAAGTCATGTCCGACTCTTGTGACCTCATGGACTGTAGCCTGCCAGGCTCCCCGTCCACGGGATTCTCAGGCAAGGATACTGGAGTGGGTTGCCATTTCCTTCTCCGCTCAACAGATTAGTAAGTGTCGAATCCAGGACTGCTATCTGTGGGCCCAGTGCTGAACAGCAGATCCCTGGAGGTCACACGACTTGCATGGCTGACTTGCAGGCACCCTGATTGGGGAGTCTCTACTCAGCGTGCTGGCCCTTGGGCTGCAGCTGTGGTTGTTGAGTGCACTTAAGGCTTCCTAGAAAGAGGGGAATGAGGCTGCACCGAACAGGAGGAGCCAGGCAGGTAGTCTGACTCTGCTCACATTAGGGATGGAGCCTCTTCTCAGCAAAGAGGTCAGGATCAAGTTGCAAAGTGGTCTGGCTACTGCTTAGTTGCTCTGTCATACCCGACTCTCTGCTGCCCTATGGACTGTATCCCGTCAGGCTCCTCAGCCCATGGGGGTCTCCAGGCAAGAATACTGGACTGGGTTGCATTTCCTACTCAGTGGATCTTCCAGACCCAGGGATCGAACCCCTGTCTCCTGTGTCTCCTGCCTAAAAATACCCCTAGAAAGTCCCCACGTGAGTGAGATCAAAAAATCAAAAGAGAGACACTAGGCCATCTGAAACTTGCACAGTGGGGGTTATTCTAGAATGTATGGTTTTCTAGAAAATGTCAGACACTCTGAGCCCATTTCCTCACCTACAAGGATGGCTGTCACCTTTCTCGGAAGGGCAGGAGTGAGGGTTAAATGCGGAAATGTCACATACCTGGGGCTGATTCATGTTGATATAGGGCAGAAACAAACACAATATTTAAAACAATTATCCTCCAATTAAAAACAAATAAATTGTTAAATGAAAAAAATTTAAATGAGGAGATATCTTTAAAGTGCTCAGCATGGTGTCCAGGGTATAGTAAGTGCCCTAAAGTATTAATTATTATTATTATTCCAAAGGGTGTGTAATCATCTTTTTTAATAGTTTTCAAATGTGTTTCTGTTTAATTTTTAACAGTGAAATATTTCCTCTCTCCCACAAGAAGCCTCATGTGGTAGAAGAGGGCAGGCCTGGTTGACTTGGGGGGTCAAGGCCCAGAGCCTGCCTTGCCCGCCTCCTCTCTTCCCCCAGGGCACCTGCCTGGGGAAAGCGTCCCTGTACTGTGGAGGCCCACTGAGGAGGGTGCCTTGGCCAGGGTCCACCTAAGGACCTTGCTACCTGGCGCTGAAGCTGGTTTCTGAATGCCCAGTTCGCACAGCCAGTTCGCTGAGTCAGTTTGCTAAAAGTCACTGCACTTGTTATTCCACCAAATGCCGAGTCATCAGTGACTAATGTCTGAGTTTCCCAAATCATCATAATGTGCTCCAGTTTTAATGACTTATTAGCTTTAGAGCAATTCATACTGGATCCATGGGTGTTGCTGTGAGGAGCCAGAACTCCTTAGCCAGGTTCCTTCTCATCCTTGGCCCAACCCTTAGGGCTCCCTCTCGATGGTCCCCAGTTCTACCTCCTGTAACACCAGGAGCCTGTCCTCCACCAAGTCCCTGCCCTTTGGAGCTCCAGGTTTCCCCACCCTTACCCTTGTCACCTTGGTTTACCCTGCCCTGCCCTCTGCTGCTCAAAGCCCCTGTGGGGTCTGCAGCCCAGGCTGTGTTCTCAGCTGACCCCGCTCTGCACCTTCCTCTGGCAAACCCTCTGATCCGTCTCCAGGGCTCCAGTCACTATGGGAAGCTTGGGGACAGACACACCATGAAGAGTTCCTAAAATCTTCTTCTGAAAGCTGATCACCTAAAACTTCTCGGAAATCATCTAAACCTTTTGTTTTAAGAAATCAACCAACAGTTTAAAATAAATACAATTTTAGGAAATTTTGCAAATTCTTTGAATTTGTTATTTGGCAAGTTAACCATATGATGAATTCTCTGCCGTTCTATTGTTTTTTGGAAAATTGACCTAAAACTGGAACACAGATTTCTAGTCCAATTCACTTTCTTCTAAATAATACTTCTCAGTACCCATTTGTAAACACAATCAGTATGTCTTTATTGGTATGGTTAAATTTGGTTTCTCTTCTCTCTTTATTTTTGGCAACTTGGTTTTTGCAAAATGCATTTTCCCAATTTTTTTCAAACTTGCTTTCTTTTTAAAAATGCAATGTTTTTAAGATGTTAATGGCCTCATTTTAATTTGCACATATTCTTGTTAATAATGAAATCTCCTTAATGTGAGTTAAAACTAAAAGCCTGTCAGAGTAATTCACAAACATTTAAAAACTCTGTAGCAATTCTAGGAGGATTCCCTGTTAATATTCTTAAGGACTTTCAATGGATATACTAAGTGGGCCTTGGTATTAACAGAAATAGCAAACAAATTAAAATTGGACTCTCGGTAACAATTGGGAAATAATGAATATGCACAGCCTTCAGCATGCAACTGAATCTAGTTGTATAAGAGCCTCCTACACTTTAAGAATATCTTTATTGAATAACCATCATGCTAATAAGTATCACTTAAGACTGGTATTGAGTCACCTGACTTCTCTATATTTCTTTCAGGAATGCACAAGAGAACGACATCAATCAAATTTAAAATAATGCAAACCTCATTTGGCGTTGAGGCTAGCTGCAATCTCTATTTGCAGCATATAGTACATTTTCATGTGAGCAATGTAATTCGCAAGGAATTAAAATTCCAGCCTAAGAGACATCTCCAAATCCATTCTCAGGCCTTGGCGAATATCCCGATGATCCATGAGAAATGTCAGAATGATCCGCCGTTTCCACAGTGGATTACAACTTTGAGAACAGTACCCACCACTGCAAGGATAAATCGCTCTTCAGGCTTAATCTCTTTGAAAATTCGGTTTATACTAAAAGAAAAACACTTTGCTATGTATTTGTACATTAAAAAAACAGGATTTAACATGGAGCTTTAATACATTATCCTGTTTAATCTTCACAACAATCTTTGGTGGTAGGTATTACAATCACCACTCGAAAGATGAGACACTTGAAGCTCAAAGAGACAAAATGACATTCCCAAATTCACCCAGCTAATAAGTAGACAGGCATTAAATTTAAGTCTCCTGGCTCTGAGCCAATAAGTTAAAACAACAAGCATACATTGCTTATCATATACATAGACACTCCTCTTTTTTTCTCCCCCCCCAGCCTTTATTGAGATATAATTGACAAAGACCACAGTGTAAGTTTAAGCTGTACAACATAGTGATTTTATGTATGTATATATTGCAAAATGATCACCACAACAAGGTTAGTTACCATGTCCATTGCTCACACAGCTACAGTTTTTGTGTATATGGTGAGCGCTTTAAAAACCTACCCTTTTAGCAACTTTCAAGTTTCTAATATGATATTGTGCTCACTCTCTTCAGTCATGTCCAACTCTTTGCAACGCTATGGACTGTAGCCGGTCAGGCTCCCCAGTCCATGGAATTCTCCAGGCAAGAATACCTCCTCAAGGCTATCTTCCCGACCCAGGGATCAAACCTACGCCTCTTAATATCTCCTGCATTGGGAGACAGGTTCTTTACCACTAGCACCACCTGAGATGCCATTAGTAGCTATAGTCACCATGCCATGATCTTTATAATTAGACATTTGTACCTTCTTTTTGCTTACATTTTGTCTAGCAGCAGCTTTACATTATAAGGACAGAATTGGGTAGTTACGACCGAGATTGTAGAGCCCACAAAATGAAAAATACCTTTGTAGAAAAAGTTTACTGATGCGTCTGCTAAGAATAATGGCAAACATGAAAGTTAACTTGTAGCCCTACTGAGAAGCGAGGGGAAAAAATCCTATGGAATCAGGGACTTGTGTTCCAGTCTAAGCTATGGTACAGGCTTAGCCTTATCATGCCTGTGCTCAGCTGCTTAGTTGTGTTACACTGTGTATGACCCCAAGGACTGTAGCCCACCAGGCTCTTCTGTCCATGGGAATTTTCTGGCAAGAATACTGGAATGGGTTGCCATTTCCTCTTCCAGGGGATCCTCCTGATCCAGGATTAAACTCATGTCTCCTGCATTGGCAGGCAGATTCTTTACCACTGAGCCACCTGGGAAGCCCAGCTTAGTCTCATATGTTGGACAAAGCAGTTCCCTGTCTGGACCTCAGTTTCCTTATCTGTAAGATGAATTAGACTAAATCACGATTTTTAAATCAAAGCTCTTTCCCTCAAAGCTGTCTATAGTAAGCGCTGTGTGTACAGCAGACACAAACCCGTTTATTTGGAAAAACAGCTGGGGTTGGAGGCTACCGTCCTAACCTATCACCTCCCAACCTTGCCCATGTGCTCAGAGCTTTGTCGGGGGTGGGAGAGAGGGTGTGTTTCACAGTCCACCACAGCCACAAACACAAAGGCCACTGAGCTATGTGCATGATGTGGAATCCATGGCACCTTGTAAAACTCTCAGATTTAGAACCCTCCAAAACTAAACTTCATCTTTGACAATTGTCTTCATAACCAAACCACAGCTGAGATAGACTGAAAAGGAAATGCATGCATACATACCTGCCATTTCCCCCACTTAGCCATAGGACAGCCTAACGTGTACCTTTCTGCTTTCTGGAATGAGCTGGCGCTCTCTCTGATCTGTCTTGAGCATTTTAAAACACAAAAGCAGAGTGTCAGCCTCGGGGAGCTATACAACATGAGGGACTGTCACTCCAGTGACAGCACTCCTGGGGACAGTGCTGCTTCAAAAGGCATCAGGCAGGTAATGACACTGTGAATTATTTGTTGCCTGAGCAGGGACTAGTTTGAGCAGCTCACAGGTGCATTGGAACTGCATCAAAAAGTGTTTTGGTCCCTAAGTAGGGGGCTTCGGAGAAAGAGAGCTGGTCAGAGGTTCTAAGAGCGCAGAGCTCTGGACGAGAAGTCAGGACATTGGCACAGCCTGCCCTCTGACACTCTCCTCGCACCCGAGTCAAGTTTTCTGGGCTTTCTGGGACTGTGACGTGATTGGCTGCACCAAAAACTAACTGTGGGTCAGGCTTTGTGCATACACAGCTCAATTAATGCTCACAAACTCTCCACACACATCAGATCTCCACATCATGACAAAGGTAGGAGATTGAGTTTTACTAAGTTAAGCAACTTACCCCAAATTACACAGCTAGTCAGTTGGGCAGCAAGGCTTTAAACTAGCTATCGGAAGCAATTTGTAAAAAATGGTTCAGGTATATGTGTGTAACTGAATCACTTTGCTGTATACCTGAGACAAACACAACATTATAAACCAACTATTTCAATGTTGCTGCTATTTCGTTGCTAAGTCATGTCCCACTCTTTGTGACTCCCATGAACTGTAGCCCGACAGGCTCCTCTGTCCATGGGATTTCCCAGACAAGAATACTGGAATGGGTTGCCATTTCCTTCTCCAGGGGATCTTCCCAAGCCAGGGATCAAACCCGTGTCTTGTGCATTAGCAGGTGGATTCTTTATAGCTGAGCCACCAAGGAAGCCCCTATACTTCAATAAAAACATTTCAATAAAAAAAGTTTAACATCCAAGGTATGGCTGTGAAATCAAATAGCTTCTGTTTGGACCCTGTTTTTCCACTGACAGGTGTGACACTAGTCAGCTTGTTTAAATACTTTGATTTCTTTATCTATAAAATAGATAGCCTGATGGTGCTACCTGCCTCATAGAATTTAGAGGATGGCATGATTCTTACAAGATGCCTGGTAAAGGAACTTCCCTTGTGGTCTAGTGGTTAACATGTCACCTTCCAATGCAGGGGGTGCAGGTTCAGTCCCTAGTTAGGGAGATAAGATCCCACATTCCTTGCAGCCAAAAAAAATTACCTAAAACTGAAGCAATATTGTAACAAATTCAATAAAGACTTTAAAAATGGTCCACATTAAAAAAAAAAAAACTTAAAAAAACACCTGGTAGATATTGAGTCATAATTATAGTCGCTATTATTTGTTGTTCAGCAGCTCAGTTGCGTCCAACTCTTTGTCACCCCATGGATGGCAGCACGCCAGGCTTCCCTGTCCTTCACCGTCTCCTAGTTTGCTCAAACTCATGTCCATTGAGTCAGTGATGCCATCCTACCATATCATTCTCTGTTGCCCCGTTCTCCTCTGGCCCTCAACTTTCCCAGCATCAGGGTCTTTTTCAGTTGAGTTGGCTCTTCGCATCAAGTGGCCAAAGTATTAGAGTTTCAGCTTCAGCATCAGTCCTTCCAATGAATATTCAAGATTGATTTCCTTTAGGATTGACTGGTTTGATCTCCTTGTAGTTCAAGGGATTCACGTCTTCCCCAGCACTACAGTTTGAAAGCATGTATTCTTTGGTGCTCAGCTTCTTTATGGTCCAACTTCACATCTGTACATGACTACTGGAAAAACCATAGCTTTGACTAGACGGACTTTTGTCAGCAAAGTGATGTCTCTGCTTTTTAATATGCTGCCTAGGTTTGTCATAGCTCTTCTTCCAAGGAGCAAGCGTCTATCAATTTCACGGCTACAGTCACCATCCACAGTGATTTTGGAGCCCAAGAAAATAGTCTGTTACCGTTTCCATTGTTTCCCCATCTATTTGTCCTGAAGTGATGGAACTGGATGCCATGATCTTAGGTCACTATTACCATCACCTGGCTAATTCCAAAATCCATGTTGCTAGCCACCCTGTAAAAATCAAGCTTCCTCCCTATCTCTTCTCCGAGAGGACTCTTGCCAATGTCTCTGATGAGCTACATCAGGTCAGGCCAGTGACAGGTCAATTCTTCTTCCTCATTTCATCCCTAATCTCTCAGTAGTGTTTGATGTTGCCGAGCACCTCTGCCTTGAAATATTAATAGCTTCTTGTCTATCCTTTGGGACACCACATTCTTCTGGTTTTCCTCCTTCCTTAGAGGTCACTCATTCTCAGCTTCCTATGCTAGGTCCTCCTCCTTTCCCAGACTTCTAAAGGGAAGAGATTCCCAAGCTCTCATTCTCATGCCCTTCTCTTCCCCACTGACACTCCTTTGTTGGGTTATGTGTGGGCCCACACCTTCAAATGAGCTGGCAACTCTCACATTTCTCTCCCCACCTGGAACTATTGGAGCCTCTGAGCTCCAATAGCCTCATGTTTCTACTTGGATGTCTCAAAGGCACCACACACTTAATGTCCTAAACAGAAATGCTGGTTTCCCCTCTATTCAAACATCTGTCCTCCTTCCAATCCATGTCAATAAAGGTGCCACCACTGGCCCTGTTATTCAGGCCATAAGCCGATTAATTCCTCTCTTTCTCACATCCATACCAAGTTCATCAGTAAATTCTTTTTTTGTACCTTATATGCTTCCTTTTGAGTGTGTTTTTTTTCTTTTAAAAAATTTCTTTAATTAATGTATTTTTAAGCATCTGTGCTTAGCTGTGTCTGACTCTTTGCGACCCCATGGACTTGTAGCCCCCCAGGCTCCTCCGTCCATGGGGTTCTCCAGGCAAGAAGACTGCAGTGGGTTGCCATTTCCTCCTCCAGGGGATCTTCCCGAGCCAGGGACCCATCCACCTCCTCCCCACTCTGCTCCACTACCTGACCCTAGTCAATCAAGGTATAGGCTGAGCATTTCTGGACTGGCTAACATTCATCTATTCATAAATGATGTGTCCTAATGACAGTCCATGCAGGAAACTCTGACCTGGGGAAGAATGGGTGACCTGGAATCAATCAAAGACTATTCCAGGACAGAGAAATGGACTCCATGTGACAAAGCAGACTAACAACACACGTCCAGGAAGGTACAGCAAACTCAGTTCCAGATGAGACGAATGGAAATGCCAAGGGCTCCAATTAGAAAGGCTTGGGAGAACCATGACTCAGGCTTCGAGAATACACCCATTCTCTGCACTGACATTCATTTGACAACAGATATTTTTAGGATCCAGGCTTCTCTGATAGCTCAGTTGGTAAAGAATCTGCCTGCAATGCAGGAGACTACTTTTTTCAATTTCATTTTTAGGCTCCACTACCATGGAACCATTTCATATCTATGTTTGGTTATCATAGAATCAAACCACATCTGGTCAAAGGAGACTAAGCTTCAGACCTCACCTAGGATCAGAGGATTCTCACCTGAAGACTCAAAACCTCTAGATGGTTCATGAAGGTATTCTATGCATGATTTTTTAATATATGTTTCAGGAAAACTTGGTCGAACTCATAAGACTGTTGCAAAAACCAACTGCTTAAATATCTTTGCTTTTTTTCTGAAGTTGTATCAACTCAGTTATACACCACATACATTAGAATCCCTTTCTCAATTTCTGAGATTAATAAAAATGAAAAGACAAATCTGTATTTATGGTAAAATACAATTTTCAGGATTTTAAAAGCATAACTCATGCAAATATAAAATGAATGCTTGTCAAAGATTTTATTCTACTCATTAATTACTGAGGGAAGCAGTGAGATGTTAAGACTGGTTCAAATAGCATTTAAGGGACCAGGTCTTTATAGGCAATTAAGTAAAGGGCTATTAGGATAACATTTCTGGACTAGATACAAATTCTTAAATGTCCACTAGGGCAGCAAGCTATAAACTACAGATTTTCTGTTCCATTGGACACAAATCATTTGCATCTATCCTGGACAAAAATCTACAAAAGTTAACATGTAACTTCACTAAATTTGAAAACTTGAATCAATATTCAATAATAAGTTGAACAAGATAAACCCCTCTAAATTTAGATGGGCCTGTGCTCTATGTATCAGTCCATTTTTTGCCTTATTTTCAAATTATGGACAACTCAGAAGTCTCTCTACTACCTTCATCAAATCATACACAATCTCCAAAGTGGCTGGCATCAGGATCTTTGGCTTGCTTACTCATATATGTGGGGGGAAAGAAAGGTTACCAGACATGACTCCTTGAATGTGCTTCAGAGCCCTTCAGAACGGAGCAAACTTCTGTGTTGAAATTTTTGTAAGAAATCCTGGACTGGACTTCTGGAAACCTCTATTATTTTTCATCTGTCCTAAGGCTAGGAAAACAAGTGCAAGACACCCTCTCCACCAGATTTTACCTGGTGGTATACGTGCTTATATTTGGGGATGAACTCCTCTCTTCTTGATATCCCCCAAATTTGTGACATCCCTGCCCTAGCAGGGGCCTCAGATGTACAGATGATACCACCCTTATGGCAGAAAGCAAAGAAGAACTAAAGAGCCTCTTGATGAAAGTGAAAGAGGAGAGTGAAAAAGGATCCCAAATGCCATGAGTGACTAAGCCTGTGTGTCACAAGAAAAGGTCTCACATGATGCAACTAAGATCTGACAAGGCCAAATAAATATATTTTTAATTAAAAAATATGGAAACTCAGTAAAAACATTTTATTTTTGAATGCTATAGAGTTAGGTAAGAATAAGATATCATAAAAAGTTTTACTTAGCTTAAAAGGAAAGTTGACTAAATTGAGGGTTAGTGAAGAGGGAAGAAAGGCTGTCTCATATTTTGTTCCATGTCCCTAAAATGAAGAACATGAAAATATCATCAACACTACTGTATATAAAATAGATAATCAACAAGGACCTACTGTACAACATAGGAAACTCTGTTCAATACCTGCAATAACCTACATGGGAGAAGAATATGAAGCATGGATTATATGTATAGAGAATGGATATATGTATATATTGATTATGGATATAGATTATTATGATTATTGATATAGAGAATATATATATATATATATATATTGATTATGCCAAAGCCTTTGACTGTGCAGATCACAACAAACTGGAAAATTCTTCAAGAGATGGGAATACCAGACCACCTTACCTGCCTCCTGAGAAATATGGTCAAGATTTTGTCTTAGAATATAGTTGATAGTCAATAGTTGAGAACATGTTATGGATTCCAAGCGTTATTGATCAGTCTCCAAGGCATTCTTATAACATGTAGGACTTCTGAAATATTTGAACTAATATCATTTTAACTATTGACTTCTTGACCATATTCAGATCAAGAAGCAACAGTTAGAACCAGACATGGAACAACAGACTGGTTCCAAATCGGGAAAGGAGTATGTCAAGGCTGTGTATTGTCACCCTGCTTATTTAATGTATATGCAGAGTATATCATGCAAAATACCTGGTTGGATGAAGCTGGAATCAAGATTGCTGGGAGAAATATCAGTAACCTCAGATTCACAGATGACACCACCCTTATGGCAGAAAGTGAAGAACTAAAGGGCCTCTTGATGAAAGTGAAAGAGGAGAGTGAAAAAGTTGGCTTAAAACTCAATATTCAGAAAACTAACATCATGGCATTTGGTCCCATCACTTCATGGCAAATAGATAGGGAAACAATGGAAACAGTGAGAGACTTTTATTTCTTCGGGCTCCAAAATAACTGCAGATGATGACTGCAGCCATGAAATTAAAATACACTTGCTCCTTGGAAGAAAAGCTATGACCAACCTAGACAGCATATTAAAGAACATTACTTTGCCAACAAAGGTCCATCTAGTCAAAGCTATGGTTTTTCCAGTAGTCATGTATGGATGGTCAAAGTTGTACCATAAAGAAAGCTGAGTGCCGAAGAACTGATGCTTTTGAACTGTGGTGTTGGAGAAGATTCTTGAGAGTCCCTTGAACTGCAAGGAGATCAAACCAGTCAATCCTAAAGGAAATCAGTCCTGAATATTCACTGGGAGGACTGACACTGAAGCTGAAGCTCCAATACCTTGGCCACCTGATCCAAAGAACTGATTCACTGGAAAAGACCCTGATGCTGGGAAAGATTGAAGGTGCAAGGAGAAGGGGACGACAAAGGATGTGATGGTTGGATGGCATCACTGACTTGGTGGACATGAGTTTGAGCAAGCTCTGGAAGTTGGTGATGGACAAGGAAGCCTGGTGTGCTTCCTTGGGGTCCAAAGCTGAATTGATATGTATATAAAGAATGGTTATGTATATAGATAGAGAGAGAGACAGAGAGAAACTAATCACTTTGTTGTATATCTGAAACTAACACAATACTATAAATCAACTATATTCTAAGACAAAATAAAAATTAAATTTGAGAAAAAACTACTATCAACAATATTGCAAACAAACAATCCAAAGTAAATTTCCTTCCTCAGTCTGTTCCATCCCGTATCATTAATTCCCTTTCTACTGGTGTGGGTAAGCAGTCTGCTTTCATATGTTAAACTGAAAAGAGTCCTTGAGATCCCGACTCCATCTCCTGATGCAATCTGAAAATTGGTTCAGCTATGTCAGATTAGAAGCATGTGCCTTAGAGTCTATTCTTAGCCATATCAGTACTTTAGAGTATTTGGTATAATCATTTTCTAGGAGGCTCTTAGGTCACCTTTTTTGTTGAAGAGACAAATTCTAGCCTGTAGAACCTATGGCCAAGTCTCAGAAGAAAGCAGAGACCTCTTTGACTACGAAACTGAACGACCCTGGTTAATGTACTACAGCAATCAATAATAATCAGAACGGAGAAGAAAATTCTATATTGTGGTAGAGTGCATACCCATTTCGTCAGAATCTGATGGCTGTTTCCCCTAAGGGTGAGAACATGTTAAGGATACCGAGCCTTATTGACCAGTCTCCAAGGCATTCTTATAACATGTAGGACTTCTGAAATATATGAGCTAATATCATTTTAACTATTGAAACTTAACCGAGGGTGAGCTGAACGTCTCTTTTGATTTGATAGTTTTTCCCATGCAACTCTTATGTTAATGTAAAACTGATTTAGAGATTTGTGTTCAGTGCTCAGTCATGTCCAAATCTTTGCGACCCCATGGACTGTAGCCACCAAGGCTCCTCTGTCCATGGAATTTTCCAGGTAAGAATACTGGAGTGGCTTGCCATTTCCTGCTCCAAATTTAGAAGTATGGAGACAACCAAAAAAAAAATATATATATATACATATATATATAAACCTAATTATTTCTAGTATCTTTTTTTATAAGGCACAAAATCAAATCTTTATGATATCCAGGGGAACTCTTGAAAATCTAAAATATTGTGCTAGATGTAAAAAATATCCTGGGAATGTCATTTTATTTTTCTCAATTTAGGATCCAAACTTGGGAAAAATCAAAACAGCTATCAGAGGAGATTTAGTCACTTGATTGAAACAGAATCATGGTTGCCTGAGGGAAACAACTTGGTTACCTATTTAATCAAAGTGACAAGATAATATTTTAAAGACAACATGATTATAAAGAACCTGAGCTTGTGTGTATGGGGAAGAATCTTTGTTCTTCATTGCTCTTGTTTTTAAATAATGAAAAACATGATAAAGTCAACACAAAGACCAGAAAATTATCCTAGTGAGATACAGAATCCATCAGTCCCTATACTTTCAACGATTCCAGAATGTCTTAAAAATGGAATCCTCTAGCACATAGCCTTTTAAGTCTGACTTCCTTCACTTGTAAGAATGCATTGAGCTTCACCCATGTAGCTGCAGGTCTCAGGAGTTTGCTGAGCAGGGTTCCACTGTACAGATATACAATAGCTTGTTTATCCATTCATAAGTTGAAGGATGCTTGGATTATTTCCATTTTTGAACAGTTATGAATAAAGATTCTATAAATATCTGTGTACTGGTTTATGCATAAACATGAGTTTTCATTTCACTTGGGCATATCTAAAGGGAGGTTGCTGGATCTTATGGTAAATGAATGTTGAACTGCCAAACTCTTTCCAATGTGACTGTACTATAATCTTGCATGCTCATAGGAACACATGAGGGTTCAAACTGCTTCACATCATGGATGGAGGGTCATTCTTTTGCATGTGGGTGTCCAATTGCTACAGCATTTGTCAGTATGACTGTGATTTCCCTAGTGTTCCCTTTGTGCCTTTGTCAAAATCAACTGACCGTACATGGAAGGGTCTACACCTGGATTCCTCTCTGTTTCACTGACCTATGTGTCCATCCTTTTTGACAATATCAAACTGGTTTGAGGTTTTTGGTTTGTGTTCGGCCATGCCTTGCAGCAGGTGGAGTCTTAGTTCCCCAACCAGGGATCAAACCTGCATTCCCTGTATGGGAAGCAGAATCTAAACCACTGGACCACCAAGGAAGCCTCTAGTATATTTTTACAATAAGTGTTGAAATCAGGTAGTGTGATTCTTTCAGCTTTGTTCTTTTCTAAAAATGTTCTGGCTCTTCTGTATTCTTTGCCTTTGTTAATGTTAGAATTAGCTTGACAACTGCTACAGAAGTCTTTCTGGGACTGGCTGGGGTTGACTTGAATTTATACGTCACTTTGGGAAGAATTGGCATCTTGACAATATTGTGCCTTCCTGTCCACAAGCATAAATCCATTTATTTAAACCTTCTTTTATTTTATTGACAATTGTACTATAATTTACAGCATAGAGATATTCTACATAATTTTTTAGATTTATACCTAAATATTTCATGGGATTTTTTTGGTGTCATTATAAATGGTATTTTTTAAATTTATGAATGTTCATTGCTAATCCACATAAAAATACACTGATTACTATACATTAACCTTATATCCTGTCTCCTTGCTAAACTAATTTATTAGTTCTAGGAGCCTCTTTGTGAATTCTTTAGGATTTTCTTTATAGACAACCATGCCATCTAAGAGAAGAAGCACTTATTTTTCCTTCCAATCTATATGACTTTTATTTCTTTTTGCTGCTTTGCTTTTTCCTTATTGTGCTGACTAGCACGTCCATGACGATGTTGAATAGAAACAATTACAACAGCCCCCACCAATACCAATCATAGCTTTTAAACAAAAAAAACTCACTTCAACCAAAATAATTTCACAGAGAAAACTAGGAGGAGGGAAATTGAAAAGTCACTCTTGCACACAAACATTTCAGTAAACTATCAAAGTTCATGAACAATAGGACAGAACTAACTAGAGCTTCACACCTCTGTGCTCCTCATCAATGGGATAAAAATGAACATAGTTTCTTAATGGGGCCACTCAAATACAGCCACTCTTTACTACATAAAAGTAATAAGTCAAACATGTAAATTTAAAATTATGCTTAGTCATCAATGTTTCATTATCCAGTCTTAGAAAATATCTAGGTAAACAATTATCAATTAACTCAATTTAATATTAATTCAAGGTTTCAAGTTACCTGAAGATGTTGGAAATTATATCCAAGCTGACAGACCACACTGCATAAATACTGCTATGAAAACATTTTTCACAATTATCACTTCAATTTAGTTAAACAAAATTTACATTTTTTATAATCTTAAACTCCTATGTATGGGTAATGCTAGCTTATTTGATCAGCAAACTAGTTAGAAAGTCCATGAGAAAAAAATACCAAGATCTTCATAATTATAAAATCAAGCAAAAGATATATATACAGTTATTGCTTATAAATTAAGCCAAAATTATTGAACCAGTCTAATTTTTCCAAAGATTTATCTTACCTATGTGAAGTTGAATTCTTATACTAACATATTTATAAGTTAACATTTTCATTAGGAAGCATTTTAAAAATCTACTACTTTAATTGGAGGCCAAAAAAAAATAAAAGAATAAATTAAAAAATCTACTACTTTAAAGTGTAGTTTACCTATTTTCTGTATTTTGGGGGAATATGAGATTTATATGAAATTTATCTATTTCTTCAGAGTTCTCCTATTTTAAGACAGAATAATCTAACCTGGAGATAAGAAAACACTTCCTATGTGTAAAATGAGCCTTTTCTGAATCACAGACACACAGACAGCTCATAGCTTCAGTTCTATAGCTTCAGCCTCAAGTCAAAAATAATCACAGAAACAAAAATTCACCAGTTCAGATCTCAAAGAACTGCTCCTTCCAGTGAGCATGAAATGTTTAATTGATTGTGCTCACAAGTAGACAGACATAAAAGCATCTCAAACGAGAATGTCTGTCTCCCTGGCAGAGAATAGATAGATCTCCATCATTCATTCACAAGAGATAGTAAAACCAAATTCCCAATTCTTGCTAACACCAAGAGGAATAACAAACCAGAGACTAAACAAAAATGTAAAATCTATAGACATGAAACAAGCAGAAGAGATCTAGAGAAATAGAAAACCAGAAAAGTTAGAGTTCTGTTGCCACTGAGATTCACTCAGCAAGCAAGAAAAGATGTTTCTTGTGATCAGCCTTTTAAATGCATTTTTCAAGCAAAAGGTTTAATCAGCTCTGTCGGGTTAGTCCACTTGGGCATCTCTGCAGAGCAACCTACAAAAAGCATAATTTTCAAAAAGACAAAATCTTGACTCTTGTGTAAATATAAAATGAACTCATGTCAAAGATTTTATTCGATTCATTCATTAATGAAGGAACCAGTAATGTGCTAAGACTTGTTCAAAGAATATTTGAAGAGCTAGGTATTTAAAGATGATTTACTACAGAAATGTTAAGATATGATTTCTGGGTTAGATACAAAACCATTTGAAGCTCAGAGGATAATAAACTGTAATATTTGGGGTTATCAGTTCAATCAGACAGAAATACTTGTATCTATACCAGATGGAAAAAAATCTCCAAGTTAACATATAATGTCATAGAGTCTGAATCTTAACCAATACCAAGCAGAGAGTTAAACAAAATACATTCCCCACCTTGGGTGGGTGTGTTCATGATGTTCAAGGAACATGCTACTCATTTTATTTTGAAATTCTGAATAATTTTTCTGAGGGCTCTTCCCTGGTGGCTCAGATGGTACAGCGACTGCCTGCCATGCAGGAAATCCAGGTTTGATCCCTGGGTTGGGAAGATCTCCAGGAGAAGGGAATGGCAACCCAACTTTTCTGAACACTAAATAAAAGCTGTCCTACTTGGGAGTTGAAAGCTTCATGCCATAGTGTTCTTGGAAAGCAAAAATATTCAAATTGATTGTTCTTGACTGATGAAAAAACATTCCCTTCCCTTTTGCCCAAGACCTCAAAGCTACTACAGGTCATGGCTGAGGCTAGAACCCAGTATTTCAATGCCCTCCCTTCCACATCCATTGTTTGAAATACTACTCTCTCAAGAAGGTCGATGGGTTCGTTAAGACGCTTTCAAGACAGCAAATCAATAAAATGAAGGATATGGATACTCAGTGTTAACTCACAGGCATCCATTAGAAGAAACTCATCGAGGTAGAGAAGATTAAAGAGATCTACTTCTTTCTGAAAGGATGGAAAGAAGTTCATAACAGTAAAACGCCGTGTCATCCACCCCCTTCTCCCCTCTGGCCCTGAATGCCTCCTTCCAAAGATACTATAGATCCCAGCCTGAGGAATTTCCATTCAGCCAAGTCCCTGGCCTGGTCAATGATCCCGGAAAGCCAGTGTAGATAGATCTGGATCCCAAAATGAGACTTGTGGATTGGGTTCTCAAGCCCTCCCTGTCCACCCTCTGCAGCATGGCCCAAGGAGTGGGTTTTCTGTTTTGCTTGATTTCTGCTGCTGCTGCTGCTGCTGCTAAGTTGCTTCAGTCGTGTCCAACTCTGTGCGACCCCATAGATGGCAGCCCACCAGGCCCCCCTGTCCCTGGGATTCTCCAGGCAAGAATACTGGAGTGGGTTGCCATTTCCTTCTCCAAAGCATGAAAGTGAAAAGTGAAAGTGAAGTTGCTCAGTTGTGTCCGACTCTTCGAAACCCCATGAACTGCAGCCTACCAGGCTCCTCTGCCCATGGGATTTTCCAGGCAAGAGTACTAGAGTGCTGATACTGGGCCACAATTTCTCACTGCAGATCACAATCAAAAAGTCTGATAGTCACTGCCATTGGTATCACCCTGCCTACCAGATCACCAGCAGAGAAAAGAAAATACTGCAAATTTTGTCAGCTCCCCCCAGAGCAGAGGTAAGTACAGGCTTCACTTCGTTTTATAATGACTGTAGCATTTTCTTTTCCCACCTATCAGAACATTTCAGAAAAAATAAAATATTTTTAAAGAAGATAAGATATCTGTCTAAGATATGCAAAAAAATGAATTTGGAATATTATAAAGAAAGCAATTAATCCACACTTAAAACTAATTGCCTAACCCACTGGGTCTTTAAATTATTCATTAGTGCTATTTAAAAATAATTGCAGTTTATGAGGAAAACCCATTATGGATTTCTTTTAAGAACTAAAAAGAAAGGGTTTCCTTTTTTATTTACCAACTGCTTATGGCCCTTGAAACCAACCCATTTTTTAAACCAGTTTAATAGTCTCATGATCCCCTCCTCAGTCTAATCAGCTTTAACATTTATCACACCAACACTTTGTGAGGGTCCCTGTAATAGATTCTGAACTCCTGGACAGGATGATGATATTGTTCTAAAAGAATATGAGAGATGGGTCTGGAAAGGAAGGAAGGAAAAGGACTCTTAGAGAACAAAGCCGGAAACCAAGAAGCAAGCGTTTTCGCAGGTGGTTCAAGCTGGTCCCTCCACTTCCAGCCAAATGGCTGAGATTTCCCACCCTGTTTGCTCCTGTCAGCCAGGACTTGCGAGGCCTCCCTCTTCTCTCCTCATTTACTTCTTGCCTCAAGTTCCTTAATTTCTCTATTTCCTTCAAAGAACACTCAGAACTATGGCCATGAAATGGCAGGACTACAAAGGACTTCTGT
Source organism: Oryx dammah (assembly GCF_014754425.2). NCBI lineage: Eukaryota > Metazoa > Chordata > Mammalia > Artiodactyla > Bovidae > Oryx > Oryx dammah. The sequence goes on along the minus strand of NW_024070186.1, from coordinate 188,292,276 downwards.
CTAGTTTAGTGGCTTTTACACTGTGTTCACAGCACCTCAGAAGTTCCCAGTAGGAAAGGACTGATGAACCAACAGGGCTCGGTGATTCCCAATTCCGTGCCGACTCCCCACTCCCCAGGATCCATCACAGGAGCCCACTTTGAGTCGTCTAAGATTCCACTCGAAGGAAGCATTTTTCTGCTAAAAACAAAACTTGAAAGTGACTCTCAAGGCATATCTAAGAATACCATTGGAGAAGGAAATGGCAACTCACCCCAGTATTCTTGGCTGGGAAATCCCTTGGACAGAGGAGCCTGGAGGGCTACAGTCTGTGGGATCACAAAGAGTCAGACATGACTGAGTGACTAAACCACCAACCACTCAGAATACCATAGCCCAGAAGAGGAAGTGACTTGCCCAAAGCAGGACAGCCAGTCACGGAGCTGGGAGCCAACCAGGCCTCCTGACTCCAGGTCTAATGATCTACGCCCTCCATCAGGCAAGGTACACCAAAAAGAGCAGGAGCCTTGGGTCCAGAATGATCTGGATATAAATCTGATCTCAGTCCCAGCTTTTTGTCCTTTGTTGTTGTTGTTGTTCAGTTGCTTAGTTGTGATCGACTCTCTGCAACCCCACGGACTGCAGCACGCCAGGCTTCCCTGTCCATCATTATGACACATGGTTGCCCGAACTCATGTCTACTGAGTCAGTAATGCCATCCAGTCATCCAGTCATCTCATCCTGTGTCACCCCCTTCCTCCTGCCATCGATCTTTCCCAGCATCAAGGTGTTATCCAATGAGTTGGCTCTTTGCATTAGGTGGCCAGCGTTTTGGAGCTTCAGTTTCAGCATCAGTCCTTCCAATGAGTATTCAGAGCTGATTTCCTCTAACCCTGACTAAGCTAGTATACATGAAAACACCTTGTATGTAATATGCACATACTAAGTGCTCAGGTGTGAGCAGCATCTTTATCAGAGATGTTCCTTAAGCACCCCACTGGGAATGTGCTTGTGACGGTCATCACTGTGCCAAAGGTGAGAGTGCACAGGCACACACACACACTCATGTGCATAGCTATATGACTGTACGCAGATACAAAGAAAATCTGTGGGCTGTAGCTTCACTGACCACCCCCTATCTTCACAGTGTGGGTCTGCGGGTACCCAATCCTCTTAGAGCCCTGCTACCCACACCAACACGCCTTCCTTCTTCACTTCCTTAAAAGCAAACAAACTGGAGGTGGGGAAGGTAAAATAAGCAGAATGTAGTCTTTGACAGTCATGATAAATATCAATTTGCAATAGTAAGCAAATAAACATAGTTTGGGGGGCCTAACAAAAAGATGGAATCTGGTTAATTAAAGGAATGACTATAAGTGACATTTATCTTGCTCAGTCACATCTGACTGTTTGTGACCCCATGGACTGTAGCCCACCAGGCTCCTCTGTCCCTGGGGATTCTCCAGGCTAGAATACTGGAGTGGGTTGCCATGCCCTGCTCCAGTGGATTTTCCCAACCCAGAGACGAAACACAGGTCTCCCGAATTGCTGGCAGATTCTTTACCGTCTGAGCCACCAGGGAAGCTGGTATCTTACTGACACCTAAGATTTATGCTTCCTTCTTATGTAACAATACTCTGACTTTATGGTCTTTCTTTCTGGAGCCAGCTCTCCCGTTCATTGTCCTTTTGTTTGAGTAGGAGTGGCCCCATCCCTGATTCCAGAAGGGGACTCTGATTAGCTGAAGCCAGTGGGCATATCATCCATGCTTCTGGTCACAGTAATTGGTTCTGGGATGGGACAGAACTCAATCAGGGCACAGGGCATGGACAGGCCATGGACATAACTCACGCAGAGAAAAAAACGATGTTTGCTGGTACTACTGGGGGAAAGCATCTTTCTTCAGCTGATTCTGAGTTTTCCTTTTATTTGAATATTTGCTATTCTGTTCATCATGAATTTTTGCATTTTTTTACACATAGTATGAAAATATTATGTTTCTTGATTAATGAGGTTTTTTTTTTTTTTTTGATGTACACTTAAATTTTGCATCAGGGCAAAATTGCCTCAGTCCTCTCAGCCTTGTCCTGGCCCTGGAGGAATACTGGACTCACAGCTGACATAGCCGTTCTTTTTTTGCTTGAAGAGGGACCAGGGAGGTGAGAGGCAGCCACCACATGGAGCTTTGGGAGGAAAGCATGGGAAATGCATGGGATCAAGAGAAACCCATTCCCAGTGATCTGAGTTACCAGATCCAGCCTTCCCTAAAGCTTAGCCCTCCTGCTTGAGAGTTTACAAGCGCCAGTAAATTCTCTTCCCTCTGACTTATAACCAAAATAATGCAAACTGACACAATGGCTAATTACAAGGAGTTCACCTCTGAATGTACTGGGGGGAGTGTTTCTAAAAGTCCGAGTAACACTTCCACCTTCAGACACACGATCGATCAAACAGAGCCAAGTGTCTTCCTTGGCTGTGGTCAATTTCCTGAACAGCAGCTGTCACTTGTAGAGTACTACTTTCTTCTATAATTTATTAAGTCCCTTTTACATGTCAGGTGCTGACGTGTACCTGACATGTATATATGTGTGTGTGTGTGTGTGTTAGCTGCTCAGTTGTGTCTGACTCTTTTCAACCCTGTGGACTGTAGCCCATCGGGCTCCTCTGTCCATGGGGATTCTCCAGGCAAGAATGCTGGAGTGGGTTGCCATGCCCTCTTCCAGGGAATCTTCCCAACCCAGGGATCAAACTCAGGTCTCCTGCATTGCAGGCAGACTGTTTACCATCTAAGTCACCAGGGAAGCCCCAGGTACTGTATAAACACTCTGTATACGTTATTTCCTGTCATTCTTACAGCCCCTCAAAATGGTATTGGGTCATACTATTATTACCCATATTTTACAGGAAAGGAAGCCAAAAATGAGTGAAAAAAAGAGTAGAATGCACAAGGTCACAGGAAAAGACGCAGATGTGTGGCGGGGTTCACAGCCAAATCTGCTGGAACCAAAGCTTATGTTCTTAATGACCGCTGGATCATGGAAAAAGTAAGAGAGTTCCAGAAAAACTTCTATTTCTGCTTTATTGACTATGCCAAAGCCTTTGACTGTGTGGATCACAATAAACTGTGGAAAATTCTGAAAGAGATGGGAATACCAGACCACCTAACCTGCCTCTTGAGAAACCTGTATGCAGGTCAGGAAGCAACAGTTAGAACTGGACATGAAACAACAGACTGGTTCCAAATAGGAAAAGGAGTACATCAAGGCTGTATATTATCACCCTGCTTATTTAACTTATATGCAGAGTACATCATGAGAAATGCTGTACTGGAAGAAGCACAAGCTGGAATCAAGATTGCCGGGACAAATATCAATAACCTCAGACATGCAGATGACACCACCCTTATGGCAGAAAGTGAAGAGGAACTAAAAAGCCTCGTGATGAAAGTGAAAGAGGAGAGTGAAAAAGTTGGCTTAAAGCTCAACATTCAGAAAACGAAGATCATGGCATCCAGTCCCATCACTTCATGGGAAATAGATGGGGAAACAGTGGAAACAGTGTCAGACTTTATTTTGGGGGGCTCCAAAATCACTGCTGATGGTGATTGCAGCCATGAAATTAAAAGACGCTTACTCCTTGGAAGAAAAGTTATGACCAACATAGATAGCATATTCAAAAGCAGAGACATTACTTTGCCGACTAAGGTCCGTCTAGTCAAGGCTATGGTTTTTCCAGTAGTCATGTATGGATGTGAGAGTTGGACTGTGAAGAAGGCTGAGCACCGAAGAATTGATGCTTTTGAACTGTGGTGTTGGAGAAGACTCCTGAGAGTCACTTGGACTGCAAAGAGATCCAACCAGTCCATTCTAAAGATCAGCCCTGGGATTTCTTTGGAAGGAATGATGCTAAAGCTGAAACTCCAGTACTTTGGCCACCTCCTGCGAAGAGTTGACTCATTGGAAAAGATTCTGATGGTGGCAGGGATTGGGGGCAGGAGGAGAAGGGGACGACCGAGGACGAGACGGCTGGATGGCGTCACTGACTTGATGGACGTGAGTCTGAGTGAACTCCAGGAGTTGGTGATGGACAGGGAGGCCTGGCGTGCTGCAATTCATGGGGTCACAAAGAGTCGGACACGACTGAGTGACTGAACTGAACTGATACAGTCCCAAGATTTATAAGAAATACCTGTTACAGATGCTCCATGTGTATTTGAGGAAATGAATAAGTTTTTTACTTAATTAGCTGAAAGGTGAAATGTTAGCCATTTTGATATCCACTCATTTCATTTCAATTTACCTCCTTCTATAAATAGGGTGTGAAACACAGCTCTCTTTAGGTTATGTTTGGGTTAAGAGCAGCTTTTCTATTAGGGATACTATTCTCAGGAGTTACACATCAACATATTTTAATACAAACTGATGAAAAAGCACACACAGACAGAATAATGGCTCTATATCAAAAGAAATTCTGTGGTGCATTTGGTCTCCTTATTTCAAAGATTCGCTGTGCATGTGTGTTGCAGGGAGGAATCAAACCGGGTCAAGGACTTTAAAATGTTTTCTAAACTCTGAGACAAATACACAATTCATTATTACTATCTTTTTATGTTTATTTTCTTGAAGTAGAGACTCAGTATCCAAAACCCTAATTGAATGTTAAGTTTCTCTCCCTCTATGACTGACAGCAATCATTTGATTGAGTATGTTTGCAAGACAAAATCAATACAATCTTAAGCAATAAATTTATCTTACGAAGGTAAGTATCACAGTACAAGAGTTCCAGGTTTTTAGCATTCTTAACCAAAGCAGTAAATAAACAGACTCCTCCCAAAGCAAAGATGGAAATATAATTATTCAGTCTCTCCATGTCAGATTTGCCCAGAAATTGAAATATTGTTAGCAAACACAGATTTAAATTTTGTGCTCCAATGAATTGGTAGATCTCTTAGTTTATTGTTTTGATTTCTCTGCATTCTACCACAGGGAAATTATGCAAACTCTCACTACATGAAAAGAATACTGATAATTACAGAATTTGCCGCTTAGCTGGAAGATCATTTTGCAAATCTCTTCTGATCTATTGGCATGGTAGCCTGTGTACATTTGTGTCACTGCTGTTCTTAAGATTCGTGATCTGATATGTGTGTTAAGTGTGCATGAACTGCAATGCACAGCCAACTGTTCAATTCAGCAAATAAAAATCATCGTAGCTGGTTTTTTCTGAGGGGCTGATTGCTTAACAGACTTAAGTTATCCTAGAGCCCAAGGTTGGAAGTCCACTGTCTGCTTCCAACTCCGCCTGCAGGTCAGAAGCCCTTGGAAAAGCTTCACGAAACACAAACCCCAGGTCCCACTCTAGACCAGCTGGGTGATCATCAGAGCCCAGAGAACCTGCCTTTCAATACCCAGTGAGGTGAGGTGAGGTGACCCCTCTGCACTGCCAGATGGATTGTCCATGACCCACAGAAGAGGCGGAAATAATGCCATCCATTGTTTTGTCTGCATGACACTCAACCTAACTACTTTTTGTTGTATTTATTTACTTATTGTTTAATAAAACCTGTTGGACCCCACCCCCCCTAAACCTTTCCCCTGACTGCTATAATGTCATGGAGATACAAGCTCACAGGCTTTGTTTCCATCTGCAAAGTCTATGCTGCTTAGAAGCTGAGAGAAATGTATTTATCATGGAGCCTTAGAGGGTGTCTGTTTCCAGTGTTCCATCTGCATTCTCCATGGTAATTCTCTGTTGAGGTTCAAAGTCTTCTCTCCATTATAAATAATAACCCTTCAACTCTATGAAAGCAGCAAGTCTCTCAGTTAAACATCTCTTTTCACCCGGCCATCCTAAATCAAAAAAGTAATGGAGTGCAGAAAAAAACACACGGGCTTCTAATCCTGCACTTACTACCCGGTAGATTGTTGAGTCCCATTGTGCCTCAGTTCCCTCATCTGCAAAATGGGGTTTAATGGCATTATTATAATATACATACCTCATGGAATTATAAGAATTAAATGAGATAACTCATGTAAAATGTGTGCACTAAACGTTGTTTAGTCACTAAGTCATGTCCAACTCTTTGCTACCCCCATGGACTGTAGCCCGTCAGGCTTCTCTGTCCATGGGATTTCCCAGGCAAGAATACTGGAGTGGGTTGCCCTGTCCTTCTCCAGGGCATCTTCTCAACCCAGGGATTGAACCTGCATCTCCTGCACTGGCAGGCAGGTTCTCTACCGCTGAGCCACCAGGGCAGCCCATGATTAAAGAGACGGTAGCTCTTATGGTAATCGGGCTTTCCAGGTGGTACTAGAGGTAAAGAACCTGCCTGCCAGTGCAGGAGACGCAGGTTCCATCCCTGAGTTGGGACGATCGCCTGGAAAAGGGCATGGGAGTCCACTCCAGTATTCATGCCTGGAGAATCCATGGACAGAGGAGTCTGGCAGAGGAGCCTGGCAGGCTACAGTCCATAATATGGAAAATAGTCGGACATGACTGAAGTGACATAGCGTGTAGCCTGCATTATGGTACTTGCTGTGACTAAACTCTGTTTTCCAGACTGCTGAACCCTGGAGTTCTGTATTAGATGTGGTCTAATCTACCGTTTTCTTACTAAAGATGGGAATATAATCCCAGTTATGGTTTGTCCCCAAGCAGCGTTCAATAGATCAGTTTATTTAGGATCGGGGAGGTCATACTTGCCACATTCTTTTCTCCGGTCAGAAAATGGAATGATTCAATTATTTCTGTATCATCCCCTTTCAGGAAGATATTGATGGGGTTTCCCTAGTGGTTCGGTGGTTAAGACTTCACCTTCCAATGGAGGAAGGGACGCTGGTCCCATCCGGATAAGGGGAGTTAGGATTCCACTTGCAAATAGAACATAAACAACAGAAGTAATGTTGTAACAAAAATTCAATAAAGACTAAAAAGGAAAGAAAGATACTAACAAACCACAGTGTTGGGGGAAGTGTCCAGGGAAGTGTTAGAAACCAAGACTGCATTCTGCAGGAAATATTTTAGAATCTGGCATTCTCAGCTAAGAAAAGAAAAGCCATCAGGGAAAGTATGACAGTTGTCTTCAAATATCTCCATAGCTGTTCCAAAGAGATAGAAGAGGCTTGCTGAGATGGTCCCGAGAAATAGACTTAGAGATGAGCTGTAAGGCCTCCCCAGCACTCAGAATCTCAGCATTTCCCGTGACCTGAGCACTCTGCTTCTCTTCAAGCTAATGAGAAATGAGTGTTAATTTTTAAAAAGTCATATTACAGTGCTGCCCTTTCTGAATATTCAAAAATGGCTGGGGTTCCTGCTGGGAATGGTAGCCTGCAAATTAGAAAGGAGCCGCTATAATTCACATGAGAAAAACAACCCCCAACACATAGACATATGAGTCACAAAGGCCAGCTGGCTGGCAAATGATTTAAGGGGTTCCAGAAGCCCCATTTACAGGCGTCGGGCTCTCCAGACTATTTAGAGCTCTGGAACATCATGATTACTGGTACAGGGAGTGAGGGTTACGACACAAATGTCCCTGGCTGCTCTACAAAGCCCTGGCCACAGGAAACCCATCCAGAGGGGGCGGGTGGGGACTTTCCTCAATCTGGAAGCAGACCATTGTTTAACAGGACCTGAAGCCCCTGAATTCAGGAAAGAACAGGAAAGCTACTTTTTCTTCAACTTGATTTTCGTGATCCAAGGCATGAAGCAGTAGATAGGAAGCTCTGAAATCCCTAAGTTTATTCCATAAAAATATAACAACTTATGCTTTGTTTGATAACAGTGCCATTGTAGGGAATTTCCTGGCAGTTCAGTGGTAAAGACTCCACACTCCCAACGTAGGGGGCACAGGTTAGACCCCTGGTTAGGGAACTAAGTGCATGCCACATGGTAGGCCAAAAATAAAAAATAACTAATATTAGAAAAATAAATAACGTCACTATTAAAACCCTTCCCAGGTGGCGCTAGTGGTTAAGAACCCACCTGCTGTGGTTTATGTCGGAGAGTGTTTTGCCTATGTTCTCCTCTAGGAGTTTTATAGTTTCTGGTCTCACATTTAGATCTTTAATCCATTTTGAGTTTATCTTTGTGTGCGGTGTTAGAAAGTGATCTAGTTTCATTCTTTTACAAGTGGTTGACCAGTTTTCCCAGCACCACTTGTTAAAGAGATTGTCTTTACTCCATTGTATATTCTTGCCTCCTTTGTCAAAGATAAGGTGTCCATATGTGTGTGGATTTATCTCTGGGCTTTCTATTTTGTTCCATTGATCTATATTTCTGTCTTTGTGCCAATACCATACTGTCTTGATGACTGTGGCTTTGTAGTAGAGCCTGAAGTCAGGCAGGTTGATTCCCCCAGTTCCATTCTTCTTTCTCAAGACATAAACCACAGCAGAATCCTCTATGATCCACCTCCCAGAATTCTGGAAATAAAAGCAAAAATAAACCAATGGGACCTAATTAAAATTAAAAGCTTCTGCACAACAAAGGAAAATATAAGCAAAGTGAAAAGACAGCCTTCCAAATGGGAGAAAATAATAGCAAATGAAGCAACTGACAAACAACTAATCTCAAAAATATACAAGCAACTCCTGAAGCTCAATTCCAGAAAAATAAACGACCCAATCAAAAAATGGGCCAAAGAACTAAATAGACATTTCTCCAAAGAAGACATACAGATGGCTAACAAACACATGAAAAGATGCTCAATATCACTCATTATTAGAGAAATGCAAATCAAAACCACAATGAGGTACCACTTCACACCAGTCAGAATGTCTGCGATCCAAAAATCTGCAAGCAGTAAATGCTGGAGAGGGTGTGGAGAGAAGGGAACCCTCCTACACTGTCGGTGGGAATGCAAACTAGTACAGCCACTATGGAGAACAGTGTGGAGATTCCTTAAAAAATTGCAAATAGAACTACCTTATGACCCAGCAATCCCACTACTGGGCATACACACTGAGGAAACCAGAATTGAAAGAGACACATGTATCCCAATGTTCATCACAGCATTGTTTATAATAGCCAGGACATGGAAACAACCTAGATGCCCATCAGCAGATGAATGGATAAGAAAGCTGTGGTACATATACACAATGGAGTATTACTCAGCCGTTAAAAAGAATACATTTGAATCAGTTCTGATGAGATGGATGAAACTGGAGCCAATTATACAGAATGAAGTAAGCCAGAAAGAAAAACACCAATACAGTATACTAACACATATATATGGAATTTAGAAAGATGGCAATGATGACCCTGTATGCAGGACAGCAAAAAAGACACAGATGTGTATAGCAGACTTTTGGACTCAGTGGGAGAGGGAGAGGGTGAGATGACTTGGGAGAATAGTATTGAAACATGTATAATATCATGTAAGAATCGAATTGCCAGTCTATATCCAATGCAGGATATGGCACGCTTGGGGCTGGTACACGGGATGACCCAGAGAGATGTTGTGGGGAGGGGGGGGTGGGAGTGGGGTCAGGTTTGGGAATGCATGTACACCCGTGGTGGATTCATGTCAATGTATGGCAAAACCAATACAGAATTGTATAGTAAAATAAAAAATAAATTAAAAAAAAAAAAAAAAGAACCCACCTGCCAATGAAGGAGACCCTAGTTCGATCCCTAGGTCGGGATGATCTGCTGGAGGAGGACATGGCAAGCCCCTGCCTGGAGGATCCCATGGACAGAGGAGTCTGGCGGGCTACCGCCCATGGGGTGGCAAAGAGCTGAGCATGACTAAAGTGACTTAGCATGCATTAAAATACACCTTTTCTGGGGAAATCACAGTCTAACAAAATTGTTATGCCTACCATAAAAACAAAAGCGTTAGCCAGTCTAGACGATATACAAGCAAGCTTCTTGCAAATGAATGCCATGCCTCTTTGACTCCCAAGCATCATATTCTCTAAACATAAACCGTTTATGGGTACTGTGGTCCTTATGTGTCCCCCTAAAATTCATATGTTGAAACCTAACCCCCCAAAATGATTCTTTGAGGAGGTAGGGCCTTTGGAAGGTGATGAGGTCATAAGGATAGAGTCCTCGTGAATGAGATTAGTGCCTTCATAAAAGAGGCTCCAAAGAGCACCCTCATTCCCTTCAGCCATGTAAGGAGACAACTAGAAAGACGAGGAAGAGAGCCCCCATTTGACCATGCTGACACCTTGATCCCAAACTTCCAGCCTCTAGAACTGTGAGAAATAGATTTCTGTTGTTTTTAAGTCAGTATATGTACGGTACCTGGGCTTCCCAGGTGGCTCAGTGGTAAAGAATCTGCCTGCCAATGCATAGAAGCTGTGGGTTCAATCCCTGGGTCGGGAAGATTCCCTGGAGAAGGAAATGTCAACCCACTCCAGTATTCTTGCTAGGAGAATCCCATGGAGAGAGGAGCCTGGCGGGCTACAGTCCACTGGGTCCCAAAGAGTTGGAGATGACTAAAGTGATTGAGTATACACGCATGGGTATCTTGTTTTAGCAGCCCAAAGGACAACATCAATGAGAGAGCCATCTAAGGAGGAAGACAAAGGGGCGTAAAGGTTTGCATTCATTGCTCTAGAAGGTGCAATGGAAATGGCAGAATTGGCACCAAAACTCAAACCTGCTTCTCCTACTGGTATGTTATAGGCTGAAGAAGCCAGAGACTCTGGAGAGGGCTATTGGGCAGTGTGGCCAAAATGCCAACCTAACCCAGGCTGATGCAAGGCAACAGAATAAACTGGAAGGGTACCATGTTAAGATCCAAGGTTTGAAAGAGTGGAGCCAAGACCATAAATGCCAGAACTGAAGTGGAAGATGGGAAAGAGGCTCTTTGGAAAATCAGTGCTGTTCCAGATATTCTAAGAGGTGCTCTCATACTGAGCAGAGACTCGGCATTTGCAAAGTTAACCTGAGTTTCCAAATCTTAGGTTTGAAATTCTGTGAGCAATTGGAAAATCTTACATGATCATAAACTAGACCTCCACAGGGAAAGGTAATACTACCATTCTGCACAACTCTGAGAGACACGATTTACAATATGGAACACGTCTTCTAGAGTTGTGCAACGTGGCAGGCCTACAGCACAGGATATTTTAACAGTGTCTGAGCTAGTGACCAAGCCTAACTCACTGCCCAGCATGCGTACCTTGGTGTGGCCTTTTTGCTTTCTCTTCAGTGTAAAGTGACAGACTTCATTTTCTTGGGCTTCAAAATCACTGCAGACAGTGACTGCAGCCACGAAATTAAAAGACTCTTGCTCTTTGGAAGAAAAGCTATGACAAACCTATACAGCATAATTACTTCACTGACAAAAGTCCATATAGTCAAAGCTGTGTTTTTTCCAGTAGTCAGGTATGGATGTCACTGGTGGGTCCTAAAGAAGGTTGAGTGCCGAAGAATTGTTGCTTTCGAACTTTGGGGCTGGAAAAGACTCTTGAGAGTCCCTTGGAAAGCAAGGAGATCCAGTCAGTCAGTCCTAAAGGAAATCAATCCTGAATATTCACTGAAAGGACTGATGCTAAAGCTGAAGCTCCAAAACTTTGGACACCTGATGTGAATAGTGGACTCACTGGGAAAGACCCTGATGCTGGGAAGGATTGAAGGCAGGAGGAAAGGGAGGTGACAGAGGATGAGATGGTTGGATGGCATCATCGACTCGATGGACATGAGTTTGAGCAAGCTCTGGGAGATAGTGAAGGACGGGGAAGCCTGGCTCACTGCAGTCCATGGGGTCTCAAAGACTCGGACACGACTGAGCAACTGAACCCTCATGGGAGGGTGAAAAAGGATGACACTTTTAAGCCAGTTGCAAATATCAATAATGGAAATAGAGAGAAATTGAAAGGAAATGCTGAATAAATTCAAGGATAAAATTTGAATTTGGTAGTTGCTTCAAGGCAGCCAGTACTCTATAAGGAATCAAGAAAAAGTAATTTCTGAAACTGTTGAGCGAGTGTTCCAGCAAGAATTTATTTTAATTGCTTTATAAATTGCTTTAATCCTATATTTAGGGAATCATTAGGGGCCTGAAAGGGTCACTTAAAATTTTCACTTATGCTTAACTAAGTTTTATAGAGAAAATTACATGTTTTAATAGTATTCATAGAATCAGGGACTTGTAAAGGTCTCGAGATGTGTCCTTTTAAAATAGCAAAGGTCTGTGACTCAATATCACTTAATTCTCACAATAGCCCTGTGAGATAAAGATAATTATTCTTTTTATAGATGAGGCAACTGACCCTCTGAGGGTCTGAATTATTTGCAAAGTAAGCAATTTGAAGGAAGGATTCTACCTTATTCATCTTTCCATCTCAAGGGTCTAGAATGTGGCAGACACTCAGCATTATTATTTCAAGGGTTCTCAAAGCATGGTCCCCAGACCAGTAGCAGCAGCATCGCCTGGAAACTTTTTAGAAATGCAAACTCCCAGGCTCCACCCCAGACTTTCTGACTTAGACACACCCAGTACAGGGCAACCTACATTTTAACAAGCCCTCCAGGAGATTGAGGGGCTTCCCTGGTGGCTCAGTGGATAAAGCGTCTGGCTCCAATGTGGGAGACCTGGGTTCGATCCCTGGGTTGGGAAGATCCCCTGGAGAAAGAAATGGCAACCCACTCCAGTACTCTTGCCTGGAAAATCCCATGGACTGAGAAGCCTGGTAGGCTAGTCTGTGGGGTCACAAAGAGTCGGACACGACTGAGCGACTTCACTTCACTTCACTTCAGGAGATTGAACAGAGGTCTGAATAGTCAAAGCTATGGTTTTTCCAGTAGTCACATACAGATGTGAAGGTTGGACCATAAAGAAGGCTGAGCATCAAAGAATTGATGTTTTTGAATTGTGGTGCTAGAGAAGACTCTGGAGAGTCCCTTGGACTGTGATCAAATCAGTCAGTCCTAAAGGAAATCAACCCTGAATATTCATTGGAAGGACTGATGCTGAAGCTCCAATATTTTGGTCACCTGATGCGAAGAGCCAACTCATTAGAAAGACTATTGCTGGGAAAGACTGAAGACAAGAGGAGAAGGGGGCAACAGACGATGAGATGGTTGGAGGGCATCACTGACTCAATGGACATGAGTTTGAGCACACTCTGGGAGACAGTGAAGGACAGGGAGGCCTGGCGTGCTGCAGTCCATGGGTTTGCAAAGAGTCGGACGTGACTTCACAACTGGACAACAACAACCAGGAGATGGTGGTGCACACGAAAGTGTGTAAGAAGACTGGTGTTCAACGAGCAGTGAATGAAGTGTATTCAGGTGAGACGGTGTGTATCCAGGTTCCTTGGAGCCCTAGGAGACACGGAGGAGCAAGTGTCAAAGAGCTAGGATAGTAACATCCCAGTTCTGGACTGATCTCTGCTGGAGTCTCCCTCGTCCTCATTCTCAGAAGAGCTGTATGCCCTCAAACCACAATGTGCCAGGATCTGCTCACAGCTGCCATGCCCGCACCTCACCTCACCACCAGCAATGTGCACAGAATCCCAGTCCCTTCCCTGCAATGAATACAATTAGTCAAGTTTCCATTTTTCTTTCTTCCTCCCAAATCCCCCACAGTGAGGGCCACCTGAGGAAAGAAAATTTCATCTTGCACAAAACCAGATTTATCTCTGTTCTTTGCACAACAATACAATGAAAGCCCAAATGATTTCTCCACATTTGGTAGCACTTAGAAGCTTTTCATCAGCGCAAGAATAAGGAGTACAACTATTTTCCTCATTTCTGTTTACGGCAGCGATACAGCTGAAAGAAAACAATTTAAATCTATCAACCGCAGAGATGTTTTTGACTTAAGACAAGCACCAAAGTTTCAGCATTTATCTAGCATCACAGCTTGTCTTGAGATGAAAACAGCCCACGAGATCATCTATCTAGTCCCTGCAAGATGATAGACAGTGGTACCCAGAGCAGTCTCTGTTAAAGAATTATGTATATATTTTAATATGTATCAGGGAAAAAAACCATGTAACTTTCATATCATACCCACAATTTCACGGATATTATTGCTTGTGGTGGTGATGCACGTCCTTCTCCTTTGTGCTCATGTGTGCAGTCATGTCCAGCTCTTCGCGACCCCATGGAGGAGCCCACCAGGCTCCTCTATCCATGGGATTCCCCAGGCAAGAATACTGGAATGGGTAGCCATTTCCTTCTCTGGGGGATCTTTCTGACCCAGGGATCGAACCTGCATCTCCTGCATTGCAGGTGGATTCTTTATCCCTTGAGCCATCAGGGAAGCCCTTATTATTGCTCAGAGTAAAGCTAAAGTAACTAGTGAGTCAAAAACAAAACTGAAATGATTTCAGAAAACATCTGTAAATAAGCAATAGCCCAGGTGTTGTGCAGATATGCCAGAAATCATGAAAGTGATACACAAAGTTTGGGGATTAGGTAATCAACCCTAATAGGCTACTGGAAGGAAGGAAAGAGAATTCACCCCCCTCCAGATGGTTCAAATGGCGAATCTTCAATGAAGGAAATTCTTAGGGAGTTGTGGGCAGTGTTAAGGGAACTGAAGGTGATGCTGAGGCTTCTGGGAATCAATCAATGGGTGGAGGAAGTCATCCCCGCCCCAAGGCTGAAGGGACAAGGGAAGGAAAGAGTGCAGCTGGAGCTGTGGAGGAGAAGTGACCTGGAAAGAGCCAAGACAGAGTTCTGGAGCGAAGAAGCGAGAGAAAACAGCTCAACCTTTCCTCCTTCCTTTCATCTGCCTTTTCTTCCCATTGGCCGAACCCAACTGGAAGCTAGAGGCAAAGGAACCAGGCAGTCCCTATGGTAGAGGCCAGGCTCCAAGACACAGGTGGCACAGAGGATGAGCATAGTGATGGAAAAGACAATGGTTAGTGACAGGGAGACAGGAGTCTATTGCACTTGCTTCTTTCAGACATGCAGACCTGCCTGCCCAGCAGGAAAGGCAGGCCAAGGGGGCTTTAGGAAGACTCACTGGTCAGAAACATGACTGCAGAGATTGGTAGATCTCAGAGAAGTTCCATAAGGTATCTGCACCTCAGTTTCTTTATCTGGAAAATGGGAAGGTTATCTCTGCATTGCAGGTTGGTTGGGAAGATGACAAATTACCTGTCACATTGCTGGTAAACACAAGATGCTCAATAAAAAGTAGCAATTTTCATGCCAAATGAAAGAAGCCAAACACAAAAAGTCACATATTCCATTCATATGAAATATCCAGAAACAGCAGATTGGTGCCTGCCTCAGGCCGGGGGTCAGGGAAACTGGAGAGTGACTGCATAAGGGGTTGATTTCATTTGGAGGGTGCTTAGAGGGGGATAGTGAACCTGTGTTGGAATGAGACAGCTATGGTGGCTGGACAACATCATGAATATACTAAATGCCAACGAATCTCTCACTTTGAAATGATTATATTTAATGCTAATTTGCTAGGGCTGCCATAACAAGTACCACAACCTTGAGTGCCTTAAATAACTGAAATGTATTGTGTCACTATTCCTGGGTTGGGAAGATCTGCTGGAGAAGGGATAGGCTACCCACTCCAGTATTCTTGGGCTTCCCTTGTGGCTCAGCTGGTAAAGAATCCACCTGCAATGCGGGAGACCTGGGTTCCATCCCTGGGTTGGGAAGATCCCCTGGAGAAGGGAAAGGCTATCCACTCCAATATTCTGGCCTAGAGATTTCCGTGGACTACAGCCCATGGGGTTGCAAAGAATCAGACATGACTAATAGACTTTCACTTCTGGAGGCTGGAGGTCCAAGGTCACGGTGTTTCATGGTTAGTGCCAGGCATCTCTCCTTGCCCTGGAGATGGTCAGCTTCTGTGTGTCTCTATGTCCAAATTCCCTCTTTGTAGAAGGGTATCAGTCATGTTGGATCCAACATGTAGGACCGCATCATAACTTCACTAATCTGCAATAATCCTGTTTACAAATGAGGTCAGTTCTGAGACTCTGGGGACTTCAATATAGGAACTTAGTGGAAAGGGGAACAATTAAACCCTGAACAACAGTTAATTTTATATTATATGAATTTCACCTCATTAAAAATATGGGAGAAGAGTAACCAATTATTATGATCATTATTATGAAAGTCAGTGGCCCATTATCTCAAGGTCAAGTGTAGCATAAAAACCCCTATCAAGAATTAATTCTCTGCAGGGCAGAAACAGAGACAAAGACATGGAGAAACAGACTTGTGGACACAGTCGGGGAGGAAGAGGGTGGCACGAATTGGGAGATTAAGATTTACATATATATATTACCTACCGGGGTTCCCAGGTGACGCTAATGGTAAAGAATCCCTCTGCCAATGCAGGAGATGTAAGAAACAGGGATGCAATCCCTGGGTTGGGAAGATCCCTTGGGGGAGGGCATGACAACCCACTCAAGTATTCTTGTCTGGAGAACTCCATGGGCAGAGAGAGGAGCCTAGTGGGCTACAGTCCAGGGGGTTGCAAAGAGTTGGACATGACTGAAGTGACTTAGCACGCATATACACTGTCATTTGTAAAATAGCTAGCTAGTGGGAAGCTGCTGTATAGCACATGGGGCTCAGCTCAGTGCTCTGTGTTGACCTAGAGGTGTGGGATAGGGGTGGAAGGGAGGCTCAAGAGAAAGGGAATATATTTATACATATAGCTGATTCATGTTGTTGCACAGCAGAAACTAGCACAATATTGTAAATCAGTTGTACTCCAACTAAAAAATAAATAATTTTTTTTAAAGAGTAGACTGCAGCCTAAACATTTAAGGGATTTCCAATTAAAAAAAAAAAAGAGAGAGCGAGTGAGAGAATAAATTCTTCATGGGCCCTAATTTAGTCTCTTCCAGATATCACTCCTTTGATGGTTGTGGGTAATGCCCACCCAACCCACGCACCTTCAAAAGTACCTGGAGTTATAGATAATGAAGATGCCATGGGGATATTAAGAAGGTAATTAGAATGTTTGTTGAAGACACCAAACTCTTACCCTGCAGTGAGAACTATATACAACATGGCATGTTCTAGCAAACATAAGCATGCCACAGCAACCTACTTGGCGAGCTCACTATTAACTCCTTGCTAGAGACATTGTGAGAGACTTTGTTGGAGCAGGAAATGGCAACCTGCTCCAGGATTCTTGCCTGGAGAATTGCATGGCCAGAGGAGCCTGGCAGGCTACGGTCCATGTGGTTGCGAGGGTCGGACACGGCTGAGCAACCAAGCACAGGGACACTGTGATAACACTTACTACCTGGGACCCTCCTGCTCCGGTCCACCCTGGCCTCATCTGCACCCTGTGCTGGCTGAGTCCTGCCGAGTCCACTCCCTCCTTGGGGGGTCTCATGAGACCCCTGCACCTTGTCACTCTGTGCTGTGGCTGTTGCTTACATGTCGCCTAATCATTGTCTGCAGCCAGATGTGTGTCACTGTAAATGCTCAGAGTTCTCCTTGAGCATGGACCTGTCCTTCCTTCCTCTGCGCTTTGTCAGATGAGAGTGATCTGATTCATCTGTGAGTCCTGGAGACGGCATCTATTTGGCCTGGAGTCTGCTTTCTAAACCTGGGCCTCTGTCCCAAGTCGGCATGGTCTCCACCTGCTTCACTGGTGCTCTTATGTTTTCTTATAACAACTGTTAACATGTATTGAGGACTGACTGTGTGTCCAGGGCTGTTATTATCTGTATGTCAGAGATGAGGAAACTTGGACCCAGTAGGCTTATAAGTCCCAAATAACAGAGCCAGGACACATCAGAAGGAAATGAACCCTGACTCCAAAACCTCTGTTCTTACCCACAACACTGGACTGTCTTTCAACACCACAAACACCATTAACATTGCTACCCTACTAATAATTTAAATCTGAATAGTGATCACAGTTTACACAACATTTTAACAGAACTAAAGAAATGTGTCATTGAATCCAGTGTTGAAAGAGCATCAGGGGCTAAACTCAAATTCAACAAGTATTTATATACTAACTGATTTTAATGTTTTTCCTCATCGACAATTTCACAAATACTGCCTAAGACAAGGATTACACTCATTGTTTGAATCAAAGCAAAAGTATACCTTATTTCACTTCGCAGTTTTACAGTTTTCCAAACATCTCCACATACACTATAATATTTGAACTTTCTAAAATTCCTTGAAGCAGAAAAAAATGGAAACAATTATTCCTATATTTCAGATGATAAAACTGAGGCTGTAAAACGTTGAGACACAACTTGAACTAAGGTCTCCTGGCTTGTAACCTTCTATATAACATGCTGTCTATCAATGGACTCATTTGGGGATAATATATTCACAATAATTCAGCCAATTTGGCAAGTGCTGTTCTGTAATTTCTGTTATAAAAGGCAGTATGCCACTTTTCCTTCATCTAGCTAGACTCAATTTCTAACAAGAGTGTTCTCCAACAGAAGTGTTTCTGCATTGCTTTGAATGATAGAATGAAATATTCAAACAACTGGCCTTATGTACAACGCATATGCAATGAAGGTGAGGAAATGGCCCCAGATTCTCTTCGGTATCAACATCCTTCATTTAATCAGGAGATCGAGATGGTCATGGGGTGAGTATTGGACTAGATCCCTGTCTCCAGAAACAGCACAGTCAAGGCAGGAGATCTCCTCTCCTCCTCGCTAGAATTACAGGAAGGAAGGAAGATTTCAGCTCTCTGGTAGGCGTCCGTCCCAAAGACTTCATTTCCCTTTGTGTTTTCACAGCCAGGAAATCCCTCATCAGGTTGAAACAAATCCCTCTCTCTCTTCTCTAAGCCCTCATCTTGCTCTGTTTTCTAGGAGGAGAGGGAACAGCTGCTTATTCCTAAGAAGCAGCAACCAACCCCTGAAATCTGTCCACCCCAGCACGCTGTGGGATTCCAAATATTTTAGTGTCAGACATCTGAGTGTTAATTACTTTACCGTGGCTCCCACATCCAGGCTGATGGGTGCAAAGCCAAGCTGGCCGAGCTAAGCATGGCAGGAAGAGAAAGCAGAAAGCAGGTTCTGGCATCACCGGAGGGTCCTAACATAACCCAGGTTCTCACACGTTACTTGTTTGTCACCATCCATCTCTCTACCCCAGGGCTCGGCACCCACCACCACCCACCCCCAGACACCCACGTCTGCAAAGACACGCTCAGATACACAAAAAAGAAACTCTGGGTTTGACCTTTCACTCACTCTCTCAGCTCCTCTCCTACCTCATTGCATCCCACCTTGATCCATTAATTTCCTCTTGGATGTTGAAATGTTCCCTTAGTCTAAAACTACAGCTGCATGTCTTATCTAGTTTCCCGCCCAGAGCCAGGGGTTTTGGGGTAACAGCTTTGCACAATAACTATAACACTTTCTCACATAGCCCATGTACATTCCCCATGGTGTACAATGACTGGGAGAAGCACAGTCTGTATCACACATTAGTAATAGGAAGACTTAGGGAGTAATCATTACAAGACAAACACCCCATAGCAAAAGAAAATCTTAGAAGTTGGTCCTTGGTCCCCTCAGTGGGTGGGCATTTAGCTGGAACTAGTATTCTTGCCTCAGAGAAGGCACTGGCACCCCACTCCAGTACTCTTGCCTGGAAACTCCCATGGACGGAGGAGCCTGGTGGGCTGCAGTCCGTGGGGTCGCTGAGTCGGACATGACTGAGCGACTTCCCTTTCACTTTAAACTTTCATGCATTGGAGAAGGAAATGGCAACCCACTCCAGTGTTCTTGCCTGGAGAATCCAGGGACGGAAGAGCCTGATGGGCTGCCGTCTATGGGGTCGCACAGAGTGGGACACGACTGAAGCGACTTAGCAGCAGCAGCAGCAGTATTCTTGCCTGGAGAAACCCATGGACAGAGGCGCCTGACAGGCTACAGTCCATAGGGTTGAAAGGAGTCGAACACAAATGAAGTAACTGACCACACACAGAGCATAAATATAGTCGTCATAACATCCATTATAGTAAAGATACGATCTAATTTTATAATATATAATGATCTAACAAATACAAATGATAAAAATAAAACACTAGATCATTAAAAAATAAGTCTCATTAACCAGAGATAGTTCTGGACCCCAACTACTATTTCTATTGGGGGACTAACAGCACTTGAATCCTTGTCTCCCTGTTGGGAAAGTGACAACGATTAATGGGATGCGTGCTCTGTCTTTAACGCTTTCAGTTGTGTCCTTCTCCATCTTACCAGCAACCTCAAACACAGATCCAACGTGGTAAATTTTGGATTTTAGACTCGCGCATTCCTCCTGGGGGGCTTGAGGACTTCAATCCACATACTCCTGGTTTCCATGCTCCTCTTGAGTTCTTTGTGAACCTTAAAAAATCTGTACTCTGCTCCTTCTGCAAATGAAACCATCAGGAATACGCAGATCCTGGGCTCCTGTCCCTCATCACCTGTTCCCCACACACTCCCAGTGAGAGTTCTAGAACAGGGGCTGTCCAATGGGACTTCTAATAGGTTTTTTGGTTGTTGTTGTTTTTCAATGTGGACCTTTTGTACAACATTGTAAATTTGTTACAACATTGCTTGTTTCATGTTTCAGTTTTTTGGCCTCCAGGCGGGTGGGATCTTGGCTCCCCAGGATCAACCCAGCACCCTCTGCACTGAAAGACGAAGTCTTGACCACTGGACTGCCAGGGAAGTCCCTCTAAATAAGGCGTAGACCATTCCACAGAAGAGAGGGGCCATAACCTTCTAATCACACACACAACAGCCCTCAATGGGGGAAAAACTCCCTAGAGAGCCACCAAAACCTGTGTGTATCACCGACTTGAGCAATTACTTACTGTTTTGCAATTAAATTCACTCAGGAAAATGGAATCATTACTGTGAGGAGCAGCTAACCAGCAAAGGGCCAAAGTGTGCTTTCAGCCATATGGCAGGCAATTCCCAATGATGTCAACAGAGAATTGCACATGAGCGACTGCGAGGCGAGTCTCATTCCTGGGAGAAGCTCAGAAGTTTCACTATCGCAAAGGGAAGCAGAAAAGTGTAGGGACTGAGTGTGGCTGTATGAAGCCATCATTTTCATGCAAACAGACAGACTAAGCATGTACCCAGCCAGTTCATTAAAGTATACTCTTCTATCCTGTCCAAGTTTTAGGGGAGGTAGAAGAGATTACGTCTTCTGCAAAAGCTTCCTTTTTAAATTTCTTTCAGCACATTGATATTCTGCTCGTAGCAAAGAAACACTCAAGAATAGTATCTGTTTTGAGTTAGTGAGTAAAGATCCTTAATATGCTAAGAATCGTGCTGATGGAATGCACAAGGTCTAAAATGCAAAATTTAACACATGGGCTCCGTGTTTGAGGTTGTTGGTAAGATGGAGAAGGAACACACAGAAAGCAATAAACACATGTGCCCTTAACTGGTGTCACTTTCTCAGAAAGGAGACAAAAGGATTTCTTAGAACGTCTTGTCATCAGCCTCCACACAGACAGGTATGAAGGTATAAAGGTCAGAGGATAGTGCCAGCCCTGGTGCAGATATGCTTGGCCTGGGTCAAACCCCACACAGCAGGTTGTTAAGTAAAAATGACATGACACATCAGACATGTGTCAGAACATTCCAGATTTTCACTCACTGGCATGAAATAAAGCCTCTGACGTAAGGGCTGGTTTTATAAAGGCTGCGTGTGGATTATAAACTCAGAGAGGAAAGACCTTGCTTCTTGCTTTTATTTCATTCCTGTAGGCTCCAAGTATGTGATTGCTTCAACCATCCCATAAGAAGGCGGGATCCCAGTGAGAAAGCAAGTGAAAGGAAACACAGAGTTAGTCCAGAAAAGGTGGGAGATACAGAATCCTTCACTGGGTTCACCGTAGCACTCTTTGCCTGGAGGAGAGTGAGCTAACCAGGGGTGATGACCACAATCGTGTCCGACTCTTTGCGACCCCATGGACTGTAGCCTACCAGGCTCCTCTGTCCATGGGGTTCTCCAGGCAATAGTACTGGAGTGGATTGCCATTCCCTTCTCCAGGGAATCCCAGTAATAATAGTGATAATAACAGCTAACACCCACTGAGTGCTCTCCATGAGCCAAGCACCGAGTTAGGTGCTCTACACACGTTACCTGCTGATTGCATCCTCTCAAATTCATCCCATGTGAATTTCAACTGCTCTGCATAGTAGGTACTACTGTGGCTTCCATTTTACAGATGGGGAAAGTGAGGGTAAATGATGCAGGAGAGGAGATAAAAAGTGGAGAGATCAGTTAGGAAGGAATGGGAATGGGCAGGAAAAGTAAAGGATGGTCATTGAGTGGGAGAGTCTGGCCAAAATTTGCAGGGGAGGGGATACGTCCACAAGGTCAACAAAGGCAGATGGGTACCACGGATCCCAGCAGCCAGGCAGTGTCCAGGGTCTGGATCATTAGTGGATGAGGCAGCCAGCCCAGTGGTCTGTGGTAGCAAGCTCTAATCACAGGCACAGAAAACACACATATTGAGCAGCGGCTCTTTCATAGTTCCTGCTGCATGAGATTCTTATAACCACTGCTGCTGCTGCTGCTAAGTCACTTCAGTCGTGTCCGACTTTCACCCTAAGGTACAAACACCAGGACAGAGGTTCAGAAAGCACCTCACCTAAGCTCACATCCTTGGGAATCCGTAGAGCTGCCACTCAAGGAACTGTTCAAGCTCAAGCCACCTGTTAAATGCAGCTGCCTCTCAGGGTTGCTTAACCAGCACCTGAGGTTGTTAGTTCTTGAAACATTCACACATTGACCACTTGGAGTAGGAACCAAAGTCCCAGAGCCCGAGAGACCCACTGGATAAGGAGGGAAGACCATTTCCAAGATGGGATGGACGGTTACCTCCAGTAAGTGACTGATGGTGGCAGGGGCAGGCTTGAAGGACAAAGCAGAGGTCAAATCAGCAAACTGCAAGGAGCCAGACAGGAGGCATGCCGGGTGATGACCAGGTGATGGAGGAAGAGAGGCCATAAGGATCGGAATGAAGCAAGAGGCCTGGAATTCAGTTGGCCCATCACACCCACAAACAGCCTCAGTTGCCTCTGCAGCACTGAACAGCCAGCAAAAACAGCGCTGTCCTAGAAGGAAAGGGGCTCTGTGTCCTTCAAAATTCCCTCCCTGGACGCTCCAGATGCTGGGATTGTAGACAACAAATTTGAGCCTCCTTTGAACTCTTACCCTGAGGATGGTCAAGATTCAACTCAGTATCTTTTTCCTCCACCACTAACATCCTTCCCACTTAATGTGATGTGGTGTCATCCCCAGGACCTTATTCAGATGCTTCTTTTTAATTCACTCTCAGACGCAATCCTGAGGTCAGACACTTTGCATGCATCGGACTCTTTGCGACCCCGTTGACTGCAGCTCACAAGTCTCCTCTGTCCGTGGAATTTTCCAGGCAAGAATACTGGAGTGGGTTGGTATTTCCTACTCCAAGGGATCTTCCCAAACCAGGGATCAAACCTGTGCCTCCTGCATTGGCAGGTGGATTCTTTCACCACTGTGCCACCTGGGGAGCCCCAGACACTCTGAGGCAGATCCTAACATCTAGAGCATTCTATCGTCTTATTAATTGCGTTATTAAAAGCTTCCTCCCAGCGATGAGTCCCCCAAATCCTCAGAGGCTTCCAGCCTCTGTCTCACCTCAGATATAGGTAGATGACCCTGTTAAACTGCCAGGTCTAATTACCAGTTCATACTCTAACCTCTTCTCTAATTTAAAAGACTGCTCATTTCGGTTCTTTTCTATTTCCCTGCTTCCGTTCTTTCTTTTCAGCAAAATGAGAGGTTAAGGCCTAACCACCGTAGTGGTCTCAGTGCCACTAATAATGAGAAAACCATTTTTTTTTTTTTCTAAAGATAAGAAGGGAGCAGTCTTTTCAAAAAAGGAAATGGAAAGGCTTTCCAGAGGGAGCAGGTGGAAAGGTGATAAACACGACAATGTAGCAACTCCACTTGGGTTTGCAGCTTCTTTCCTGTGTCCCTCTGAAGCCGACTGCACTGAAAGCATTTGTTTCTTCACCAGAATAGAATGTTTGACAACTAATTAAACCAGGCTTTTGACCTTAGGCTTGAACAAAGTTTGTGATCATGGAGTACAGAGCTGGGCTTAAAATAAGGGGAGGGGAGTATGGCTACCATAAACATGGTGGGGATTAGAAATGGCTGTTGGTGTTCTGGTCTTCAAGAGAGGACGCGTGCCATACACTGATGGTCAGTTTGCCTCTTTTTAAAATGCACTGACCACACAAACCTTTTTTCCACCTCATTTCATTGTGTGCTGGTGTTTCAAAAGGCACTTCTGAATGCAGTGTGGTTCAAGGTCCTGACTCTGAACTGCTTAGAAAGCTAACTCCTCCATCCACCTGTCCACTGCCTCTGGCCTTGCCTCCCAGTAGGCTTGCTTCAAGCTGGCAGCCAGAGTGAGCCTTTTAAAATGGGACAGCTCACGTAACTCTGTGCTCAAAAATCAGCCAAAGATGTCTCTTTATCTGTCAAAGTAAAATCCAGAGTCCTGGCTAAGACATCTGTGGCCACCCAGTCTTATCCCCACCTCATCTCTCTTTCTCTCTCAATTTCTCTCTCCACCTATACCTCCACCTTGCATTTCCTAAAGCATCCTCACTGTCCATTCTGTTTGCCTTCTGCAGGGAATGCTCTTCCCCAGGTTTCAATGTGATTTATTCCTTCACCTCTTTTAGATCTGGACACAAGTCCCCTTACTAGTGAGACCTTTTCAATCACTCTACTCAAAACGGCAAGCCCCAACCTTCCATAGCCCCTACACACACGCACACACACCCGTGCACGCACACACATACCTTTTTGTTCAAGATTCAGGGGTTCCAGTTGTGTGTCCCACAGAGCCCTCTGCACCCCTGTTAAAGCTCTAAAATCTAGAAAAGTCACCTTTGCAGAGCTCTTAGGGGCTTCCTGCTGGCTCTGTGGTAAAGAAACTGCCTGCAATGCAGGAGACCCAGATTTGATCTCTGGGTCGGGAAGATCCCCTGGGGAGGGGAATGGCTACCCACACCAATATTCTTGCCTGGAGAATCCCATGGACAGAGGAACCTGGCAGGCTACAGTCCATGGGGTCGCTGAGGGTCGGACACGACTGAGAGACTTCAATTTCACTTCTCACTTTCATGCATTGGAGAAGGAAATGGCAACCCACTCCAGTGTTCTTGCCTGGAGAATCTCAGGGATAGGGGAGCCTGGTGGGCTGCCGTCTATGGGGTCATACAGAGTTGGACATGACTGAAGTGACTTAGCAGCAGCAAAGCGACTAACAATTTCACTTTCCAGAGTTCTTCACAGCATTGACTTAAAGGCTTCCCTTCAGGTCAGCTCCTCAAAGACAGCATCTATGGAGGGGACCCCAAAGAGCCATCTGCTCAGCCCCCCTCTTAGTCTCCTCTCCAGGAATTTGGATTTTGAACAACAAAAATAAAAAACCCAGGCTACATTTGGGTGGCTGGGTCTGCAATATCATCTCCCACCAATTTGTGAGTAACAGAGAAGAACAAAGCTCATGCCCAGAGAGGAACAAAGAGGAAAGGCAGTTCCAAGGCATCACCCACCTTGCACGGGTGAGACACCCCAATATTCTAAAGGAAGCTTCTCTTTTCTGTTAAGTTAGTTTGAAAAAGACAAGCTATCTTTTTCATCTCTGCATCCAAAGTGCCTGACATGAAATAGATAATAAAATGTCTAGAACAGAGTGAATGAACAGGTGAATGGATGCATGCGTGGGGGAGTGAGGGCCGCGGTGCCTGTCACTTACAGAGCAGGACATTGAGAGACATTGGAAGACAGCTCTGTGACAAGACAGTGATACTGATCTTAAGAGACCCGCAGAGAGAGGCTCACAGTAAATATCACAACAAGGGCAGTCCATGCATGCGTGGGAGGACCTGACTGAGAAACAAGTTCCAGTCCCATCAGACGTCTTGTAGTCAGCCATGCTGCTGGCTAGCAGCGCCCCAAATGCAGCCCTAAACCAGCAAACCCCAAGTGAGAGTACAGGGCCCTACACGGAATTCTGTCCTGAATTTCCTTCTTCCTTTTTTTTTTTTTTAATAATCAAGGAGTTACATTTAGAAACAGACACTTTCATTCCATTCCTCTTAAAGAAGACTGAGTGCCAAAGAATTGATGCTTTCAAAATGTGGTACTAGAGAAGACTCTGGAGAGTCCCTTGGATGGTAAGAAGATTCACATCAGTCAATCCTAAAGAAAATCAACCCTGAATATTCACTGGAAGGACTGATGCTGAAGCTGAAGCTCCAGTATGCAAAGAACTAACTCATTGGAAAAGATGCTGATGCTAGGAAAGATTGAAGGAAGGAGGAGAAGGCGGTGACTGAGGAGGAGATGGTTGAATGGCATCCCCAACTCACTGGACATGAGTTTGAATAAACTTCAAGGGATAGTGGAGGACAGGGAAGCCTGGTATGCTGTCGTCCATGGGGTCACAAAGAGTCAGACACGACTTAGCGACTGAAAAACAAAAGCACCTTCTCTGGAGACCTCAGACACCATTTACCTGAACTCGGCAACAATTTTTCTGTAAGTCAGCTAGTCTGTCAACAATAAGATTCCATTTCTATTTTGCGCCAGCCATTATGAAAATGTGTAAAAGAAGTAAAATATGTCCCCCTGTGCTGAATTTCAAGTGATGCGTTGCACTGTCCCAGTGCCCATGCCTCTGATGCAGTGACATGGCCACTTGGAGAACAGTTGTCTCAGTAGCAGAGAGTGGATGGAAGGTGGAGCTCTCCTTTTAACCCTGGGTGTGTGGTACCCAGTACGTGAGGTACTCTCTGCAGAACACTTCGCAGAGCCCGGCTCCTAGTAAGTGTTCGATGAAGACGGCTTAGCCTGTCTCAGCCTTGGTTTCCTGATTGAATTAAATTGGACTGGATGCTTCCTAAGGTTTTTCCCATTCTAAATGTCTATGATTTTTATCAGTCACAGCAGAGTTTGGGGGCATAGCTTTGGGGCATCCTCCGTGTCACCCAATCAAGGCTCTGCCCAAATCAAAACCTGCCAAGGAAACAAACCCCCAAGGGGACTGAAGAAGCAACATCACGGATGGTGACAGTGATGGCGGTGTTCTTCTGCAGAGTTAATGGTCGTTAGCTGGTCTCCGAGCGTCCCCCAAGGACCTCTGCTGCTAATTAGGAAAGATGTAGCGAGAGGCGTTGGGGTCCCCAGGGCCCCCCTTTTCATAATTTCTCATGACTCCTGCTTCTTTGTGGTTGATGCTCCATCCCATTAGCACAGGCTGCTCTCCTTCTTTCTGATTGATGGGAATAAAGTAGGACAAAGACAGCGAGAGGAGCCAGCGAGCCTGGGTCCCCGGGCAACACCACAAGTGCCATCCCCCAAAGGTGAGCCCTTGTCACCAGAAATCTCCCAGCAGAATCTAGGTGCTCACTGGGAAACCTGAACTTGACCCATCTTCATTCCCTCAGTATTCGTTGAGGGCCTCTCTATGTGCCAGACATGTGTAACTAGGCACCAAACTTATCAACAAGCAATTAGCGCAGCATAGTAAGTGCTTTCATAACTATACAGAAGGCTGTTGAAAGCTCCTTGCTCTACAGGAGAAGGTCACGTGTGTGCATGCCAAGTCCCTCCGTCTTCTCTGACTCTTTGCGACCCCATGGACGGTAGCCCGCCAGGCCCCTCTGTCCATGGGATTCTCCAGGAAAGAATACTGGAGGGGGTTGCCATGCCCTCCTCCAAGGGAACTACCTGACCCAGGGATCGAACCTGAGCCTCTCACATCCCCTGCATTGGCAAATGGGTTCTTTACCACTAGCGCCACCTTGGAAGCCTGGAGAAGGTCCAGAGGAGGAAATTTCTGATCAGGGCTGAACAGGCTATCTGAGGACTTGATGAAGGCCAGCTTCATCTGGTCTGACTCAGTCTCCCCGGTCTACATACCAACTTTCTCCTCCTTCTCCCTGCAGCCCTTGTAAACTGAGGTCCTGCCACACCTAGGACCGGAGCCCTAGCAGGTAATGACAGTGTAATGGTAAATAGAGTGCTGCAGTCGCAAAGAGTCAGACACGACCTGGCAATTGGACAATGGAAACTGACCACTCCTCCCCTAGATCCGCTCTCCACATTTCTCCCCACCCCACCGCCTTTCCCAGGAGACCAGCCACCATGGACTCCATCGATGGGGTTCTCTGGCTCCCTCGAAGTAAATCAGGAGCCTGCAGGGCAGGAGGAGGGAGAGGTCAGTCCCCCTGACCAGCTCCCTCCCCAGCTGTGTGCCTCCCCAGCTCCCTCCACGCTGGGCGATGGTTATCAGCGCTGGTTCCTCCACCCAGGTTGTTGTTCAGTTGCTCAGTCATGTGCAATTCTTTGTGACCCTATGAAGCGCAGTACACCAGAATTCCCTGTCCTTCACCATCTCCCAGAGCTTGCTCAGACTTATGTCCACTGAGCCACTGATGTCATCCAACCATCTCATCCTCTGTCACCCCCTTCTTCACCCAGGACCACACTCCTGTTGCACCAGCTCACGCAGACTTCTGGGACCACCCTTGCCCCTGAGCCTTCTTTCTACCGTCACCAGCCCAGTGTACCTGACCACCTCCCATCAGTCCCCTTAGCCCAGCCTACGTCTGTGTAAATGGCCTTGTCACTCCAGTCTTTCTAGCTTCTTCTTTGGAGTGTGCCATCTGTTTCCTGCCGGGACCTTGCCTGAGACAGATGTTGACATAAATACTTTGAGACTAAAGGATTTAGATCAATCCCAGAGTTATTTCCCTGGTGGAGCCAATGTTTTATGGAAGGTCTCATTGGTAAACTTAAGAAAGAATTTTGCAAATGAATATCTAAGAAATCTTTCAGTATTTTTTTCCCCCTAGAAGGCTTTCAGGAAATTTCAAAAATCCCCTGGAATTTGATCCCCCTAATTCTGGGAGGGAATCACTGTTCAAATTTACTTAGTAACTGCAAAAACTCACCTGCAAAAAACTAAGTACAAATGTCTCACTCAGCTATTCAGGACCCATTATAATTAGGTACTTACTGACCCACCTCACTGGCTTGATTCTTTCCTCCCAGTCTGCCCCTCTCAGATCACAGCCCCTAGATAACTGCCTCTCCCTTTGGTTCATCCTGGTTCCTTCGGCTGGCATACTCTGTCCCCTCCAAACATCACTTGCCTCCCATTTCTCCTGTTATTGGAGTCCTAGCCATTCCTTGAAGCCCAGCTCAAATCTCCCTCCCAGTCTCGCCTAATTCTCTACTATTTCTGGGCTTTAATCCATCCATCTCTTTTTCTCTCTCTCTCCTCTGGGCTCCTGAAGCATCTTTATTTTGTTTTCTAATTAACACTGACTAAAACTGGCTTTGGGCTTCTCTCATGGCTCAGTGGTAAAGAATCTGCCTGCCAATGCAGGAGACATGGGTTCAGTCTCTGATCCAGGAAGATCCCACACGCCATGGAGCAAACTAAGCCCACACCCCACAACACCGAGTGTGTTGCTCTAGAGCACAGGAACCACAGCTACTGAGCCTTCGCACCTCAGCCACTGAAGCCCACGCGCTCTGCAGCCTGCGCTCTGCAGCAAGAGCAGCCACTGTGATGAGAAG
This sequence comes from Oryx dammah, assembly GCF_014754425.2. Lineage (NCBI taxonomy): Eukaryota > Metazoa > Chordata > Mammalia > Artiodactyla > Bovidae > Oryx > Oryx dammah. Next base: position 188,262,753 of record NW_024070186.1, on the reverse strand, counting down.
CCCACGCACGACCACTGGGGAGGAGACCTGCGCCCTGCAACCAGAGAAAAACCCACGCAGCAACAAAGACCCAGCACAGCCGAACAATAAGTAAATACACATTTTTAAAATTGTCTCCCTTGGGCAAATACAGTTCTATTTGTAACACATATAGAGTCGCAAACAGCTCCATCACCCACAAAACCCCTCATGCTATCCCTTTACAGCCATGTATACATGTATTTGTGTTTCTTCATATGTGTGGAAGTAGTGGAAGTGAAAGTGTTAGTCGCTCAGTCGTGTCCGACTCTTGTGACATCATGGACTGCAGCCCACCAGGCTCCTCTGTCCGTGGAATTCTTCAACCAAGAATACTGGAGTGGGTAGCCATTCCTTTTTCCAGGGAAACTTCCTGACTCAGAGATCAAGTATGTATATAGAGAAAGAGATTTATTATAAGGAATTGGCTCACGTGATTACGGAAAACAGCAAGTCCCTAAGTCTGTAGGGACTGTCAGCCAGCTGGCATCCCAAGAGAGCTGTTGGTGTTCATCTCATCCAAAGACCAGTAGGCTCAAGACCCAGGAACGAGCTGTTATTTCAGTTCAAGGTCAAAGCAGGAAAGGCCCACATCTTAGTCCAAAAGGAATCAGGCAGGAGGAACCCTCTTCTGCTTAGAGGAGGGTCAGCCCTTCTGTTCTATTCAGGCCTTCAACTGATTGGATGAGGCCTACCCACAGCAAGGAGAATAATCTGCTTTACTCAGCCCACCAACTTAAACGTGGTGTTGCTGTTTAATTGCTAAGTTGCATCGGACTCTTATGCGACCCCTAGGACTGTAGCCTACCAGGCTCCTCTGTCCATGGGCTTTCACAGGCAAGAATACTGGAGTGGGTTGCCATTTTCTTCTTCAGGGGATCTTCCTGACCCAGGGATCAAATCCATATCTCTGGCCTTGGCAGGCAGATTCTTTACCACTGAGCCACCATGTAATCTCATTCAAAAACACCATCACAGAAACACCCAGGATAATGTTTGGGCTTCCCTCATAGCTCAGTCAGAAGAGAATCTGCCTGCAATGTAGAAGATCTGGGTTCAATTCCTGGGTCAGGAAGATCCCGTGGAGAAGGAAATGGCAACCCACTCCAGTATTCTTGCCTAGAGAATCCCATGGACAGAGGAGCCTGGCAGGTTACAGTCCATGGGATCGCAAGAGGCAGACATGACTTAGCCACTACACTACCACCATCAACGTTAGACCAAATATCTGGACACCCTGTGGCCCAGTCAAGCTGATGCATAGAATTAATTACTGTGATTGTCTAAATGGAATCAGATAGTATGCACACTTTTGAGAATGAGTTCACTCAATGTAATGTAGTTGAGATCCATCCAGTCTGTTGAGTGTGTCTATAGTTCATTCCTTTTCACTGCATGGTGGTATTCATTGTGCAGCCATGGCACAAAATGAATCGTTTTTCTCTTCATTTACCCATGAAAGGATATTTGTGTTATTTACAGTTTGGGACAATTATGAATAGATTTGTATGTATGAGCATAAATTTTAATTTCTCCATGATAACCTGATGGTGGGATTGTTAAGTCATGTGATGAGCGTATTTCATAAGGAGCTGCCAAAGTGTTTTCCAGAATGCCTATGCCATCTTGCAGTCTTACCAGCAGTGCATTAAAGTTCTAATTATTTCCTGTCTGAGGTACTGGTATCATCAGTAATTTGCTTTATTTTTTTCCTTAATCATTCTAATAGGTATACAGTGATAGCTCATCATGGTTTTAATTTGCATTTCCCTAATAGCTAATGATCTTAGACATTTCTTCAATGCTTATTGACTTCCATATATCCCCTTTGGTGAAATCTATGATCAAGTCTTTTACGAATTTTCTAACTGGGTTTGGGTTTTGTTTTGTTTTTTTTTTTACCCCTGAGTGTTGAAAATTCTCTATATGTTCTGGATACAAATCATTTGTCAGATATGTGATTCGCAAATATCTTCTGCCAATCTGTAGCTTGTCTTTTCCAACTTTATTTTTCACAGAGTAAAAGTTCTAATTTTACTGAAACCACATTTACCAGTATTTTTCTTTTTTTGAATCATGTTTTGGTGTCAGGACTAAAAACTCTTATCCAATCCAGGTAACAAGGATATTCTCTTATATTTTCTTCTAAACGTTACACAGTTTTACAGTTTACTTTAAATAGATTATCTCTCCCCTCTGAGTTAACTTTTGTATAAGGTGTAAAGTTTAAGTCAAGACTCATTTGCTTAACTTTGTCCAATTGTCCCAAATTCATTTATTGAAAAAAAAAAATCTCTCTCTTCTCACTGAATTCCTCCAGTTATCCAAAATCAATTGGCCAAATTTGTTTAGGTTTATTTCTGTATTCTATTCCCTTTCATTTTTACATTTATATTCCTGTTTTCATTTTTCAGTACCTGCTTTGTCTGGTTTTGTATAAAGGTATTCCTGGCCTTATAAAATGAGTTAGCAAATGTTCCTCCCTCTCTGCTTTTAGAAGACATTATACAGGATGGATTTTTATTTCTTTACATTTTTGGTAGTATTATCCAGTGAAACCATCTGGTCTTAGAGATTTCTTATAGGAAAATGCACTGTGGTTCAGAGCAAAACTTCTTGGTATGAAAAGAGTATGCATTTGCCTGGCCCTCCACTCTGGATATATTTCTTTCAGGCATCTCATAGGGTAGAGTTAGGGGAGGCTATGGTAGGAAAAACTTTTAGGGATTCTGATGCTGAGCCCCTAGCCATCATTCTAGACTTATGCAGAGCTGTGTTGCAGCCAGTGATCAAGAGGCCACCATGAAGACTCCATAGTCTCCCAAGAGGGGCCATAATCTGGGTCACTCCACACATCAAAGCAGCCAGGTAACAGGCCCCTTGGCTTAATTAAAATTCAAGCTTGTGGAGTTAGAGAACAGTTCAACTGAAAGTGTCTCAGGAGCTCCCGCAGTTTAGTCCATCCATGTAGCAGGCTTTCTGGTCACTGAGCCTATAAATATTGATGTCATGATAACATTAGTCTTCTGAATGCAGTAGCAAAGCCTAGATCAAGGCCCTGGGTCTCTGACTCTTCACCCACCCCCACCCCCGCTGTCTCCTCCTTACCAGATTGAGCCAAACCCTAAACCAAATCATACAAGCAAACCACAAACAGCTCAAAGAACTCTAAGTCATTTACTTATTTACTTACTGGCCATGTGACATGCAGGATCTTAGTTCCCCCACCAGGGATTGAACTCATGCCCCTGCAGTGGAAGTGCAGACTCTTAACCACTGAACCACCAGGAAAGTCCCCCCAAATCACTTTTATCCCGATGGCTGTCATAAAATTATCAACAAAACTCTAAAGCATAATTTTAAATAAATTATCTTAAATTCCATTCAGCTTCTCTGAAGTACAGGAAGAAATTAAGTTAAAAAGTGAAGAAGCATTCTTAAAAAGCATCCCTACAGTGTTCTTTTTAAAGACTTGATCAAAATTTATTAAGTTTCAATTACCTGTGAAGCATATAACCGGTTCCTCTGATGGATACAAAATAAGCGACAAGCATGGTCAACCTTAAGAGCATTCACTCTGGTATGAAGAGAGACTTGGGGCTTCCCTGGTGGTTCAGACGGTAAAGAATGCAGGAGACCTGGTTTCACTTCCCTGGGTTGGGAAGATCGCCTGGAGAAGGGAGTGGCTACCCACTCCAGTATTCTTGCCTGGAGAATTCCACAGACAGAAGAGCCTGGCGGGCCAGACAGTCCATGGGGTCGCAAGCAGTGGGACACAACTGTGCAACTAACACACAGACTTGGGGCCAGTGCTTAAAATTCAGAGCTTGTGCTCACACGCTGTGTGATTCAGGTTCTAGATCTGAGGACAAGTTATTAAGAAATCTAAGGCTCAAAGGAAAATCTGTGAAACTGGGTGATAATCCCCTCAGGGTATTTGGGGAAGAATAAAATAAAATCATTTGTGTGAAAGCAATTTAGCACAGTGTCTGCACATGGAGGGTCCTTGGTCAATATCAGCTGGTCAGATGGTTACATGAATGAAGGCTTGCATCGATCAGCTTAATATCCAGTTAGAAAACCAAGAGAAATCTAAATCAGACAATGAGGAAATAACCTTATATTATGCACTGGCTGTAATACAAACTGCATAGTGATAAGTGGAATAAAGTTAAAAAGGTAGCACTTGGCAAATTTGACCAAGAAACACTTTTAGAAAGGAGGAAGACTCGGATAGGATCTGAAAAATGGGCACAGTTTGAATCTGTGGCGACAAAGCAGCCAGCCGTAGAACAACCAAGAATAAAGACAACAGAACAAGAGGGAGCATGCGGCAGCCGCATCCATATGCAAGGCTTCACATGCCACCAGAAGTGGAACCAAACAAAATTAAAGCAGTGTGTGAAACTCAAGTACTGCTTGGCCTCTGGAGGTACCCTTAACTAAGCCCCACGGCTCATCACACCAGGAATGACACGTATTCACAAGTCCCAGCTTCAGCCTCTCTGCCAGAATCTCTCCAGGATTTCTGGCAGAAGAATCAGCCTCAAGACACAATCAGCAGGCATGCATGTGCACAGCATCTTCCTAGACTGCAAGTCTTCTCAGGCCTCTGTCTCTAATACACTCCAGAGGAAAGATTGCTTTCTTCTCTTCGAAATGGATAAGATCAATACATACAACTCTTCAAGCTAGCCAACGGAGGCAAACTGCCCTGGAGCACCCAGATAACACCTCCATTAGCACCTTGGGTGTAATGGTTTGTTTATGTGCCCCAGCAAGCCCTTTGCAATGGGGAAAGGAGAGGCCCTCAACCAACCTCTTGATAAATTCTAGTCATCAAGCTAGAGAATCTATTTCCCGTGGAATCGAAAAATGCTCTGTGTTAGAAAACGAAGCAGAAAAGATTTCACATTTTCAAGAGCACAGCCTCAACATTCTATAACAGACAGCATGCCTAGTTTCTCAGTGTGTGTTACCTCCTTTGGCTATTACGACTTTAGGAGGTTGGTAAATGTTCATAATTTACAGGTAGTGAAACTGACAGCACCTAGAGAGATGACATCACAAAGCTGGAAAATGGGAAAATTGGAATTTGAGTGGGCTTGTCTAACTTAAAAGCCTGTTGGTTGCCAAGGGAGTGCGGGGAGGGGAAGTGAGGGATGGACTGAGAGTTTGGGGTTAGTAGATGCAAACTGTTACATATAGAATGGATGGAAACAAGATCCTACTGTATAGCACAGGGAAATAGAATCAGAGTTCTAGGATAAACTGTAATCAAAAAGAATGTATAAAAACCGAGTCACTTTTGCTGTACAGCAGAAATGAACATGACATTGTAGGTCAACTTTACTTCAATAAATAAATAAATAGACAAATAAATAAAAAGCCTATTCTGAATATGCTAAATACCAAAACAGATAATTAGGCCTGAGAAGGAGTAAGTTACATTGCAGAGTCCCCGTCCATCCATGTCCATGAAATTTGGGGCAGTGATCTGTGAGACAGGAAGGGTAAATAAATAAATGAAAATTATGTGCAAATGTAAGCACAGGGAGGTGTGGAAGACGAGCATTTGACACACACAAGAGGTTTGGTGACAGGGTTGTGAGATATCGTTCCTTAACATCATTACACTTCATTATTGATGCTTCACAGTCGTAAATTTTGTATTTATTTATGGCTCTTTTTAAACACAGTCCCGTTTTGATATGAAAGTCATGCTGACAAAACAAGATTGATTAAAGTTTCTAATTATCTGTCATCACAGCATGACCAGTGGCAAATGGAATGCATTTTCTCATTTCTTCCAGAAAAAGAAAATAGAGAGAGAGTTCCTAATGCAAGACACAAAGCTCTTCTGGTTCACTCAAGTGCTGGGTAAAAACCTGCATGGCAGGACAATAAATGGGGTAGGTGACAACCCACAGCCTTCCAGCAAAGCTGAAAGCAATCAACCCAGAGCCAAGAATAAGGACTCCAGAGTGCCCTATGCAGACACCTTGTAGAATATTCTCTTCCTGTCTTTCATTTGGGTACCAAATATGGGCTTCCCTGGTGGCTCAGATGGTAAAGAACCCACCTGTCAATGCGGGAGATGTAAGAGACGTGGGTTCAATCCCTGTGTCAGGAAGACATCCAGAAGAAGGGCATGGCAACCCACTCTAGTATTCTTGCCTGGAGAATTCCATGGACAGAGGAGCCTGGTGGGTCATGGGGTCGCAAAGAGTCAGACATAACTGAGTGACTTACACTAACACATGTAACTTGGTTGAATCTGCCCTTCCTATGGTAGCCAATCCTATTGAAATGGAAACAATCCTATTGAAATTCTACATGAGTGCCTGCTTATAGCAATACTAGTGGGTGGAACAAACAACTCAAATTATCAGTGGCTTAACACAAACAAATGTATTTCTTATCCAAGCATCAGTCCAATGCAGGAGTTCCTGACTGGCCAGCAACTTTTCACAGAGTGATTCAAGGATCCAGGCTTCTTCTATCTGTGGTTGCCCAACCCTCTCCAGCCTCAGAATGCCTTCAATCCAGCCAGTGGGTGGGGGAGAGATACAACTACTTTTAACCTCTTTAGCAGATAAAAGGTACTTTAGACACAATTCATGACAGGAACACTGTGGTGCTGAAGAAGACACTTGAGAGTCCCTTGGACTGCAAGGAGATCAAACCTGTCAATCCTAAAGGAAATCAGCCCTTAATATTCATTGGAAGGACTGACACTGAAGCTCCAATTCTTTGGCCAACTGATGCAAAGAGCCGACTCATTAGAAAGGACCCTGATGTTGGGAAAGATTGAGGGCAGGAGGAGAAGGGGACGACAGAGGATGAGATGGTTGGACGGCATCACTGACTCAGTGGTCATGAGTTTGAGCAAACTCCAGGAGTTGGTAAAGGACAGGGAAGCCTGGTGTGCTATACTCCACGGGATCACAAAGAGTCAGACACAACTCAGAGAATGAACAACAACAAAACATGGCAAGAACCAGTCATGAAGCCTTTGGGGGCTGGTGGCCACTTCCTAGTAAAATTCTCATCCCTGGAAAAGCAGAGTTGGGTGGGTGGTGAGTCATCTTTCCACTGCCATTTCTTTTGCCCATCAATCATTTGCCCCCACCTCCTCCACACATGCATATACTGACTCCCTGCTTGGGCGTCACCTCAGTACTATATCTAGTGCAAAGCACAGGGACTCAGAATAAAAACAGTCATCTCCAATCAATTTTTACAAAGTTCCTCATGGAACCATCCCCTTCCCCGCCTCACCCACCATACACACAATACCTTGCAGGTAGCTCAGTGGTACAGGATCCACCTGCCAAGGCACAAGACACAGGGGATGTGGATTCAATCCCTAGGATGGGAAGATTCCCTGGAGGAGGCAATGGCAACCTACTCCAGTATTCTTGCCTGGAAAATTCTCTGGACGGAGGAGCCTGGCAGGCTGCTGCCCATGGGGTCACTAAAGAGTCGGCTGCAACTTACTGACTGGGCATGCATGCCAGCACACACACTCAAGCTACATAGTGGCGATAAAGCAGGGAACAGAGGAGCACCCCCCAGAAAAGGAATAAACTTCCCATTCTCTCTGCTGAAGAGAGATCCAGCATTCACCAGCACTGTTCTGTTTTCTAATATTTTACACCACAGCTACAGCTATAGAGAGGCAGAGTCTGCCTTCTGGGTAATGACAAACAATGCTCTCTAGCTTGTCCATTGCAGAATGTTCGAGTCTGGACCTGTTCAGCCTCTGATGTCCATATTCTCACCTCACCACCCACATACAAAGCCCACAGTATATATTTCAGGTTTTTCCTAATGTTAGGACCCCTCCTTGAGGAGGACCTGAAGCTGGGAACACATCCTTTTCCTCTCAGCAGAATTCTGAAAATGCTCTACGCCAGTATCAGCAGGAAGTCATTCTAGAAATGCTCTGTGTATTTGGCAGCCTAAGTTTAAAGTTTTATAGAGTGTTTTTTTTATTAACTTCTTAGAGACAAAGAAGCTAGGAAACTGTATTCTTTCTCCTAGTCTATGTTTTGACCATTTCATATGCATTCAAGGGCTGATTAAAAACATATGCAAACATTTGGGAAGGATTAGGAGCTTGGGATTAGCAAATGCAAACTAATATATATAGGATGGATAAACAACAAGTTTCCATTGTATAGCACAGGGAACTATATTCAGTATCCTGTGATAATTTTTAAAAAAGGATGTATACATATGTGTAACTGAACCACTTTGCTATACAGCAAAATTAATACTTTGTAAATCAATTACAAAAATTTTTTAATTAAAAAATGCAAATATTCTGGTAGCAAATTTCCTAGGCTCTATATGCCTATATTGCCCCTTGGGGTGGTCCCATTAAGAGTCTATATTTGCACCTCAACCATGTTCCTATTTATAAGCCACAATACCATCTTCTGATTTTCTTCATTGTGACAAATCTTTGGTATTAGGACTTTTCCCAAAAATCAAATCTATTTTCAAAGATATCCATTACCAAGTCTGGTGAGTAAAGTGGATAATCAGAGCACTGTCACACTGGGTCAAAATACAGGGTGTATTCAGGAGGGACACACAAGTAATCTTTGTACAAGAATCCCAGGTGGAGCTTTGTAAAAATAAGCACCCCAGGTGGAAATGTGAGGATATGTTATGATACATTTATCATCTTTCACATTGTGAAAAAGGTTTGAAGGATGCTGTAACATATACTTGTCACACAGTTTAAGAAACAAAGCCTTATACATACATTTGAAGCCCCCCAGAGCCACTCTGCAGTGGCAGGGTCACCCCACCCCTCCACCCTTGCCCAGAGTTACCAATGTTCATCACCTGAAGTCTGTTTCCCCAGGGTGTCTTTATACTTTTACTAGATACATATTGAAATGATACAAACCATTGTTTGGTAGATTCTTGAGCCTTAAGCAAATGATATACTATACTCATCCATGTACAACTTCCTTTTTTCAATCTTATATTTGTAAGATTTAATCATGTTGACAGATACAGCTGTAGTTCATTCATTTTTCACTTTCATTTGGTGATCCACTGTATGAATATAATATATTTTATTTAATCTCTTCTGCTGTTGGACATTCAGTTTGTTTCTAATAGGTCATTATATATATCTGCTATGACCATTTTTGCATCTCCTTATCCCATCTATATATTTTAAGAATGTCACAGGTGTTCTTCCTGTCCACCCAGATCAAGAACTGATGCTCCAGTGTGGGATCTCAAAACGTGGTCCCTGGACCAGCAGCCTTCACATCACCCGGAAACTTGTCAGAGGTGCAAATTACCGGGCCTCCCCCCAGAACTGGAGGGGTGGAGGGCGATCTGTATTTTTACAAACTTCCCAGTTTGTAATGAGATTCTGATGCTCGCTAACATGTAAGCAGTACTGTTCTACTCGGGTGCAATGATGCCCTCGGTTTGCATGTCTTGGAACCCAAATTAAAATTTCTGAAATGTTTGTGCAGTGACTGAACATTGAAACAAATACAGAAACTCCCACTGACAGCTTCAAAGCACTAGATGCATTCTAATGCGATAGGGAATGGCAGGCCATTTCAGGATTCTTGCCTTGAGAACCCCATGAACAGTAGGAAAAGGCAAAATGATGGGATACCAAAAGAGGAACTCCCCAGGTCATTAGGTGCCCAATATGCTACTGGAGATCAGTGGAGAAATAACTCCAGACAGAATGAAGGGATGGAGCCAAAGCAAAAACAATACCCAGTTGTGCATGTGACTGGTGATAGAAGCAAGATCCAATGCTGTAAAGAGCAATATTGCATAGGAAACTGGAATGTTAGGTCCATGAATCAAGGCAAATTGGAAGTGGTCAAACAAGAGATGGCAAGAGTGAACATCGTCATTCTAGGAATCAGCGAACTAAAATGGACTGGAATGGGTGAATTTAACTCAGATGACCATTATATCTACTACTGCGGGCAGGAATCCCTCAGAAGAAATGGAGTAGCCATCATGGTCAACAAAAGAGTCCGAAATGCAGTACTTGGATGCAGTCTCAAAAACGACAGAATGATCTCTGTTCGTCTCCAAGGCAAACCATTCAATATCACAGTTATCTAAGTTAACGCTGAAGAAACTGAAGTTGAATGGTTCTATGAAGACCTACAAGATCTTTTAGAACTAACACCCAAAAAATATGTTCTTTTCATTATAGGGGACTGGAATGCAAAAGTAGGAAGTCAAGAAACACCTGGAGTAACAGGCAAATTTAGCCTTAGAATGCGGAATGAAGCAGGGCAAAGGCTAATAGAGTTTTGCCAAGAAAATGCACTGGTCATAGCAAACACCCTCTTCCAACAACACAAGAGAAGACTCTACACATGGACATCACCAGATGGTCAACACCAAAATCAGATTGATTATATTCTATGCAGCCAAAGATGGAGAAGCTCTAACGGTCAGCAAAAACAAGACCAGGAGCTGACTGTAGCTCAGATCATGAACTCCTTATTACCAAATTCAGACTTCAGTTGAAGAAAGTAGGGAAAACTGCTAGACCATTCATGTATGACCTAAATCAAATCCCTTATGATTATACAGTGGAAGTGAGAAATAGATTTAAGGGCCTAGATCTGATAGATAGGGTGCCTGATGAACTATGGAATGAGGTTCATGGCATTGTACAGGAGACAGGGATCAAGACCATCCCCATGGAAAAGAAATGCAAAAAAGCAAAACGGCTGTCTGGGGAGGCCTTACAAATAGCTATGAAAAGAAGAGAGGCGAAAAGCAAAGGAGAAAAGGAAAGATATAAGCATCTGAATGCAGAGTTCCAAAGAATAGCAAGAAGAGATAAGAAAGCCTTCTTCAGCAATCAATGCAAAGAAATAGAGGAAAACAAAAGAATGGGAAAGACTAGAGATCTCTTCAAGAAAATTAGAGATACCAAGGGAACATTTCATGCAAAGATGGGCTCGATAAAGGACAGAAATGGTATGGACCTAACAGAAGCAGAAGATATTAAGAAGAGGTGGCAAGAATACATGGAAGAACTGTACAAAAAAGATCTTCATGACCCAGATAATCATGATGATGTGATCACTAATCTAGAGCCAGACATCTTGGAATGTGAAGTCAAGTGGGCATTAGAAAGCATCACTATGAACAAAGCTAGTGGAGGTGATGGAATTCCAGATGAGCTGTTTCAAATCCTGAAAGATGATGCTGTGAAAGTGCTGCACTCAATATGCCAGCAAGTTTGGAAAACTCAGCAGTGGCCACAGGACTGGAAAAGGTCAGTTTTCATTCCAACACCAAAGAAAGGCAATGCCAAAGAATGCTCAAACTACTACACAATTGCACTCATCTCACATGCTATAGTAAAGTAATGCTCAAAATTCTCCAAGCCAGACTTCAGCAATACGTGAATCGTGAACTCCCTGATGTTCAAGCTGGTTTTAGAAAAGGCAGAGGAACCAGAGATCAAATTGCCAACATCCGCTGGATCATGGAAAAAGCAAGAGAGTTCCAGAAAAACATCTATTTCTGCTTTATTGACTATGCCAAAGCCTTTGACTATGTGGATCACAAGAAACTGGAAAATTCTTCAAGAGATGGGAATACCAGAACACCTGACCTGCCTCTTGAGAAATCTGTATGCAGGTCAGGAAGCAACAGTTAGAACTGGACATGGAACAACAGACTGGTTCCAAATAGGAAAAGGAGTATGTCAAGGCTGTATATTGTCACCCTGCTTATTTAACGTCTATGCAGAGTACATCATGAGAAACGCTGGACTGGAAGAAACACAAGCTGGAATCAAGATTGCCAGGAGAAATATCAATAACCTCAGATATACAGATGACACCACCCTTATGGCAGAAAGTGAAGAGGAGCTAAAAGGCCTCTTGATGAAAGTGAAAGAGGAGAGTGAAAAAGTTGGCTTAAAGCTCAACATTCAGAAAACGAAGATCATGGCATCTGGTCCCATCACTTCATGGGAAAAAGATGGGGAAACAGTAGACACAGTGTCAGACTTTATTTTTTGGGGCTCCAAAATCACCTTATTTTTTTGGGCTGCAGATGGTGACTGCAGCCATGAAATTAAAAGACGCTTACTCCTTGGAAGAAAAGTTATGACCAACCTAGATAGCATATTCAAAAGCAGAGACATTACTTTGCCAACTAAGGTCCGCCTAGTCAAGGCTATGGTTTTTCCTGTGGTCATGTATGGATGTGAGAGTTGGACTGTGAAGAAGGCTGAGCACTGAAGAATTGATGCTTTTGAACTGTGGTTTTGGAGAAGACTCTTGAGGGTCCCTTGGACTGCAAGGAGATCCAACCAGTCCATTCTGAAGGAGATCAACCCTGGGATTTCTTTGGAAGGAATGATGCTAAAGCTGAAACTCCAGTACTTTGGCTACCTCATGCAAAGAGTTGCCTCATTGGAAAAGACTCTGATGCTGGGAGAGATTGGGGGCAGGAGGAGAAGGGGACGACCCAGGATGAGATGGCTGGATGGCCTCACGGACTCGATGGAAGTGAGTCTGAGTGAACTCCGGGAGATGGTGATGGATAGGGAGGCCTGGCGTGGTGCAATTCATGGGGTCGCAAAGAATTGGACACAAGTGAGCAACTGAACGGAACTGAACTGAAGGAAGAGCTTTGAAAATCATAAAGCATAAGACAAGTTAGTAATAGTCAATGTGGAAAATTTGTTTTAAGACGTTGTGTTGCTTTATAAGTCAGGACTCATGTAGCTATAGACAACAGCCAGAGAATACAGCAATTCAAGGGCACAAAGTCATTTCAGTCAAGTATAAGTGTTTAAAATAACACTCAAGAGCATCTGAGGCATTAAATATATTTCTGAATGAGCTTCAGTATCATCACCCATCTGGCATGGAATTGTTTTCCTCTGTGTTTCAATGTGTGCTCTTGCTTGTGTTTTGGCTGTCTGGGCTACTTAAAATCCCATGCTCTTGAAACAAACAAACAAAAAGTCCTATCTCCAGATTTGTTGGCAAAGCATAATAGCTTTCCAGAGTAAGATGAAACAGTGAGAAGAATGGGGTTAGAACCTTCTATCCACCAGGCACAGGGGCCAGGGAATTAGCCAGGTCCATAATGAAAGGTCGGCAAACCAGTCACAGCCCAATACTCAAAGGGCTTGGCATTTTTTCACCAAAATTCAGGGAAACTGTTGACACCATGGGTCTTTGATGTAACTGGAGGTTCCCAGTTGATGAATAAGAATGACTTCAGGGGACTTCTCTGGTAGTATAGACAATAAGAACCCATCTGCCAATGTAGGGGACACAGATTTGATCCCTGGTCCAGGAAGATTCCACATGTCACAGGGCAACTAAGCCCACAACTACTGAACCTGTATGTTGCAACTACTGAGGCCCATGAGCCTAGAGTCATGCTCCCCAACAAGAGAAGCTACTGTAATGAGAAGCCCAGGCACCACAACCAAGAGGAGTCCCCACTCGCTGCAACTAGAGAAAGCCCATGTGCAGCCACAAAGACTCAGCACAGCAAAAAAAAAAAAAAAATCAAGAATCAAGAATGACTTAGGGTCACAAAAACAGAACATGGATAGAGAAATCCAAGAATCACCAGTTTTCATCTAGGGTAGGGTCTGGTCACGACCAAGGAATGTCCCCATTCTCACTGAGGGGCTGGGATTTCTCAAAGGATTGAGGCTGAGAAGCCAGTGGAAGCTCAATTTCTAGGAGAGGGGACTCCATTAGCGAATGGGAGGTGGTGTGACTCCGAGTCCAAAAGGCAGCCCTTGGACATCCATCTAAGGATCAGAGCTGCCCAAATAAGTCAAAGGCAAGTCCTTGGATGGAGAGATGGAGTATCTGAGTGTTTCTGGTCTCATCCAGATTAGGCTCAAGACTGCAGATGGTGATGCAGCCATGAGATTAAAAGACACTTGCTCCATGGAAGAATAGCTGTGACAAACCTAGACAGCATATTAAAAAGCAGAGACATCACTTTGCCAAGAAAAGTTTCTATAGTCAAAGCTATGGTTTTCCCAGTAGTCATGTACGGATATGAGACTTGGACCATAAAGAAGTCTGAGCACCGAAGAATTGATGCTTTCAGATTGTGGTATTGGAGAAGACTCTTGACAATCCTTTGGACAACAAGATCAAACCAGTCAATCCTAAAGGAAATCAACCCTGAATATTCACTGGAAGGACTGATGCTGAAGCTCCAATACTTTGGCTACCTAATGAGAAGAGCTGACTCACAGGAAAAGATCCTGATCCTGGGAAAAATTGAGGGCAGGAGGAGAAGGGGGTGGCAGAGGATGAGATGGTTAGATGGCATCACCGACTCAGTGGACATGAGTTTGAACAAACACCAGGAGACAGTGAAGGAGAGAGAAGCCTGGTGTGCCGCAGCCCAAAAGAGTTGGACTCGACTTAGCAACTGAACAATAACAACAGGCTCATGAACATGGGCATATGAGGAGTGGGCTAAGTTCTGTGTAGGCACATCAGTGGACCCAGATGGGAGGAGCTGGGCAGCAGACCATGGGAAAACAAAGAGGAAGTCAACAGAAACTCAAAGAAAAAACTAAGTTGAATGTTTAACCTACTGTCCTATGCCTCCCTTTCCCCACGAATAGGACATCCAATCCCCTCCATTGAAGGAACGAGGTGAGTGGAGGAGAAGCCTCCTGAATTCAGGTGGTCACTGTGGGGAGCCAGGCAGAGAATGGATATGGCAAGTTATTCCGTGCTAGAGGCTTCACAGTCAGAGCCAGGAATACTCCACAGTGAATCATGAGACGAGGTGGCTTGAGAGAAAAGGTGAAGCCAAAACAAGCTGGGAGAAGGGAGAAGGAATAGGTTAAGGATCCAGGAAAGCCAAGAATGAGGGAAAAGCCAAAGGACAAACTGGAGAGGTTCTGGATAAACTCAGGCTACCAGAGTCTACAATGTCACTCAACGGAGCCAGACAGGAATGGACAGTGTCCTTCTGGATCACATTCAACCAATGGGAAGAAATGGGCTTGGCGACAAAAATCCTGGGTTCAGAGTGAAGAGAATAGAGTCCTCATAAGAAGCCTTCTTCCCTACCCCTCTCCCTCCACTGCCCTTGTCTCTAGGCAGGCTTCAGCTCCCAAGTAATCCAGATGGGACGGATATACTGGACCCAGAACATCAGATACTGCTAAGAAGTTTGACAAGAGTGGAAAGGCCAGGGTTTCTTTCACTGAGTGGTAAATAAACAATGATCTAACTCACAAAGCAGATTCTCATTCATTTGCAAATCTAATTTATGCAAAACCACTAGTGACCAGAGATAGATGGTATCACCCACCCCTGAACCATTTTCTACTGTGACAACACCAGGATCTTTGGGCTCCTCTGTGTTTACTGAACTGAAATGAACCCACAAGCAGAGCCAAATGTTTGCTGAGAACTTTCTGAGTGTTGGGCCATGTGCCCTGAGGAGAGAAAAGGTGAATTAGACCCAGTTTTCTTGTCTGGACAAGGCAAGCATTGATGTCAGTGTCTTACTCCAAACTCCTCTGATTAACCAGGTCAATATTTATATCAAGTTTGGGATCTTCTTCCCTCCCTAAAAAGAGTTTCTGGTTCAGCAGTGGTTTCAACAAACTGTCAGACATTTTAAAACAGGGAAATTGCAAAAGGAGCATTTATTACTATATTGAAGCCTTAATATAATATATTTGCTTAAGAACAAAACTGAACATTAAGTCGAGTACATTGTGGACTAGATGTAGTTAATGAACTACTAAGTGAACCCTTCCAACTGCATTTTTATCTTGAGCCTGGGCAAACTACTTTGTATTCTTTAATCTTTTCCATCACTCACACACAGGGATTGTCAGCATGGGCCTCAAAATGGGAACACTCTCTTCCTCAATTACAAAAAAAAAGATTCAGTTCTGTTGATTCACAACATTCTGTTTAGTGCAATTCTCTAAAAGCACTTAAACAACAGTTTTGCTGCTTATTAGGCCAAATGGTTGTCTACTAACTGGCATCAATGTTTTTCCCACTTGTGCTGCCTGGCTTCCCTGTTGATAAGACATTGTGGCAAGAACCAGACCCACTGTGTGTTGAGAGACATTAGATGGGAAGTAATCCCATAACTTCTGCCATCATTTTACTTGTTAGTGAATAAGCAAATCTAAAACCAGAGAAAGAAGACTTCCTTGGTGGTTAAAAGTGGCTAAGTCTCTGCTCCCTAAGCAGAGGGCCTGGGTTTGATCCCTGGTCAGGGAACTAGATCCCACATGCCACACCTAAGACCCAGTGCAGCTAAATAAATACAATAAACAAAAATAAATATTAAAAAAATAATGAAACCTTTTACCAGCCTCTACCAAAACCAAAAGCAAGTTTATGTAGAAAGGATACACACCCTTATATCATATGGCTAAGGAAGGCTCTGGGCTCCCTACATAGCAGGCCTGGTTTTGTACCTGATGTGAAGAGCCAACTCACAGGAAAAGATCCTGATGCTGACCCCATCTTTTCCTCTCTGTTGAATCTCCCTCTGCCTCCTTCTTGTAAAGACAATTTTGATGGCATTTAGGAAAGCCAGCCTCTAACCATCTCTCCCGACTGCCCTGTTTCAGGGGCAGAAATTGGCTGGGCTGCTGCCTGTATTGGTTTGCTAGGGTCACCATAACAAAGTTCTCGGTGGCTGAAACAACAGAAATGTATTGACACATGGTTCTGGAGGCTGGAAGTCCAAGGTCAAGGTGTGACGGAGGCTGGTTCCTTCCAAAGACTATGCGAATCTGTTCCATGCCCCTACACTAACTTCCAAGGGTTTGCTGGCAATCTTTGGCTCCCTTGTCTTGAAGATCTCTGCCTTCATCTTCATGTGGCCTAATTTTCCCTTTTTGTAAGAACACCAGTCTTACTCGATTGGCGGGGCTCAGCCATCTTAACAACATTTGCAAAACCCTGTTCCTAAGGATTTCAACACAGGAATTTGAGGGGGACATAGTTCGACCCATAGCAGTGCCCAAGAGCCTACTACCTTCTTGTAGATTTCTCTTCTGCTTTTTCTCTGTCTTGACTTCTGTCCATCCTCAGCCTCTGGATAAGCTCTGTCCATCTTCCTGATGAGGGCTGTCCTGGCACAGATACAGACCTGCCCCTGGCCTGCCTCCAACTGACTGCCATCTTACCCTTACCTCGTTCTGATTGCTGACCTGGAATTCTTCCCAGCTCTTGCAGCTCTCAAGCCAGTACAGAGCAGGTATTCCATACACAGTCGATTAGTTCATTGATTGGTTACCACCCAATAGGTGGATGTACTTCTAGATTCTGACCTACCTGGGCTGCCACAAGTACATGCATGTAAGCCCCGCTCAGCCACATCTTCAGTCATGACATTATCCGGAGGTGAGATATCAGAGAAATGACTGAGAATTCATAATTCTTTAACTCACGCAGGGCAGGCCGAGGTTATACACGGCAGCCCAGGAAGAGAAGCACAGAGTTTTCTGATCAGTCAATAAAAAAGATAAGATCACTTGCAGTCCCTAACTAACATGCAAGACTCCTGTTAGGAAAAGTAGACTATGTCTCTTTGTGGCTTCAGAGTCTGAGAAAGTCAACGTGATAGAACTCGAGGCAAGAATGCTAACAAGCAGTCCTGTTTCCAGTTTTCTTGAGGCTTTCCAGTTAAGTTCAGCTCCATAATTGCCTACTGCTACTTGTCCATCTGCTCCCCTCCTCACTCTGTCCTTCCCTCCTTTCTTCTATCTTTATTTCAACACCATCACAAGAATTCTAGAAATCCTAACTTCAACACAGATAAATATGGGGGTAAAGATACAAGAATCACCATCCATTTTTGAGGTGTCAATATACACAAAAGGCCATGAGACAAAGATAGGACGGTAGGAAGTCTTTTTACTTCCTCTTTAAAAGATCATTTCCTTTTCTTTTTTTAACTGGTCATTTCCAGTTCTTTTTACAATTGCTTTGGGCTTCCCAGGTGGTTCAGTGATGAAAATTCTGCCTGCCAAGCAGGAGACACGAGTTCAATCCCTCAGTCAGGAAGATACCCTGGGGAAGAAAATGGAAACCCACTCCAGTATTCTTGCCTGGGAAATCCCATGGACAGAGGAACCTGGCAGGCTATAGTCCTTGGGGTTGCAAAAGTCAGACATGACTTACCAACTAAAACACAACAATTGCTTCATTAATAAAATCGCTTTGTGTTAGTTTCTGCTATACTACCAGGTGAATCAGCTATGAGTATACATATATCCCCTCCCTCTTGGGTCTCCCTCGCACCCCAGTCCCATCCCACTCCTCTAGGTCATCTCAGAGTGCCAAGCTGAGCTCCCTGTGCTGGACAGCAGCTTCCCACCAGCTGTCTGTTTGACACACGATAGTATATATCTCAGTGCCTCTCCTCCAGTGTCCCATCTTCCCCATCCCCTCTGTCCACATGGTGGTTCTCTACATCTGCGTCTCCATTCCTGCCCTGAATGGGTTCCTCTGTGCCATTTTTCTAGATACCACATATATGCATTAATACACAATATTTGTTTCTCTTTTTCTGATTCACTTCACACTGGGTGTATATCCTGAGAAAACCATAATGCAAAAGTCTATCTTAAAGAATTAGCTCATGTAATTGTAGGGGCTGCCAAGTACAAAATCTGCAGGGCAGGCTAGCAGCCTGGAAACTTGGTAAGAGTTTATGTCACCGTCTTGACTGTGTATTCCAGAGGGCAGCAGGTCTGGAAACTCAGGTGTGGTTTCTCTGTCGCAATATTGAAGCAGAATCCATTCTACTTAACTCTTTTCTGTTAAGACAAACTGAGTGGATGAGGCCCACTCACTTTATGAAGGGCTTTACTGAAAGTCTATTGATTTAAATATTATAATAGATAGATACTATGGATAAATAAAGAGATGAGATAGAGATAGATACACATAATGAATGATAGATGACAGATAAAGATTATCACTAGACTGAGGGACTGATAGGTAAAGATATGACAGAGACAGATGATTAATAGATTAAAAACAGATAGATGGATATCCCCTCTGGTTCTCTGAAGAGACCTGACTAACACACCTTCTAAATCACAAAGCTCTGGGGTGAGTAGGTTTTGACAGAGCTAATTCAAGACCAGCAGCAGCAACCACATTATGAAGGACAGTTGGGGGCAGGTGAAGAACCCCCAGGGTCAGGCCCTCTGTGAGTGGCTTCACAAACACCAAGGGAGTTACTGCTCAGGCAACGTGAATAGGCCTCTCTTAAAGAGCAGGAAGTTCCCTGAGGCAGGCCTCTCAGGGACCCAAAGATGCGTTGCTAAGTGCCATCACCCCTGGGAAGGCGCTCAGAGGCAGCTCCCCGGAGATCTTCCCTTGTTCAAAGGACTGAGGGAGCTTCAGGGACTTGGAACTCCAGTGAGCGAGAGCACTTAGGAGTCAGGGAAAGGGTGGTGGAGAGAGGGAAGAGAAGTCACACAGTTCACATATGGAGCAAGGAAAAAAATCTCACTGCAGGGAGGTGATCTCTCTGATTTTTCATGCATGCCTCTGCTACCCTCTGGCCCCAGATGGAATCTGAAACACACAGTTCTGCCAGCCTCTGGGTGGGTCCCCCATGATCCTCTTCTATGCTCTCATCATCCCTCCAAAACGGGATGCTTGTTGGATTCGAGTCTGCCTGTGTCGTTGGATGGTCCTGGCTTCAGAATCTTGATTCCTTAAAAGAGGCTTAAATGGCTCCAGATCCTCAGCAGGATCTCCCAGGACACTCGGGAGTTGACTCAGCTTCCCAGAAATGCTGTATGAAGTCAAGAGCTGTTTACTAGAAGAGCCCACAAAATGGAGAAATCAGGGCCGGCTGAGAAGTCAAGCAAGTCTTCCCAAGTCACGCCTTGAAGAAAGGCTTCAATTGGAGCAGCCGAAGAATGGGATCACTGCTGTCTGTTAAAGAGGCAAACGGCAGCCTGTAGGGAAAGATGGGGCAGAGAGAAGACCCACCTGCTAGATCACAGAATGCAAGTCAGGACGTTGTCAGAAAAAACGGGGGGCGAGTGAGAGCTCTGTCTCAGCTTTTCACTCATCTACCATCACCACCTTCATCCTGAACCTCCCTCCCTGACCCTCACTTAGGCCTGATTCTGGTCACTCTCAGAGTGACCTTGCTGACTCTGCACTGGCTGAAGCCTCCTTCTGATGTTTGGAATATTATCCCCGCCCAACCTCGGCTGCTCTCCATGAAAACCATGGCTCTTCATGTTGCTAGGTGGCCTCCATCTGCTTTCAAAATGCCCCTCCTGGTTCGACCTGACCCCACAAGCAGGACCCCTCAGTCCACCCATGAGCGAGGGGCAGACACCAGGGGCGGTTTGCCTGACTTCTCCACTGGACATTTTACTCCAAGCCTCCACCACCAACGGTGGATCATTTGCAGTTTTAATAGAGATGCAAATCCAGATTATAAAAAGCACTTTTAAAAATAGAATTTCTTTGCCCGTAGAAGAAAGCATCGCATGCACACACACAGAGGGTGTGTGAAATGCCTGTTTGCAAAATAAAGCCACATCCTCCAGGCTGTGAATCATACCGTCCCCAGAAAGTGATGGCATTTTCTGTGACGGCGTGACAGGGTCCCTGAATCAGGCTGCTACAAGCCTGTTGAGAGAGTGCAGCCTTGCGGGATGAATTAAATGGTCATTTCTACCTGTCACTAATTTCCCTTGCTGGGTGAGCAACAGCTCTATTAATCAAGAGAGACCTTGATTGGTGCAGCTTCTCTGTCTTCAGCCTCAGGTGTGCCCGGCATGGCTTGTGGAGCACGGCAAGGGCTCTGGGGCCTGCCAGCCTGCAGGCAGCTGCTGGAGTGGGTCAGTGAATCTGATTACACTGCTTCTCTGTCCGGAGTGTCTAGCTCTATTTTTTTTCCCTCTCCCTAAAGAGTGGTGTGATTACTTTATGCCAAGCCACTCAAGGATAATTCATACTGTCAGGCAACCCTTGTGTTTGCCCATTATCCGACAGTTTGGGGCTCACTTCATATTCCAGAGTGGCGTGATATAATGTAACACGATTTGAAATACTGTAAAGCAATAACCAAAGTAACACAGTTTGACATCTTGAATCTCAGAGGAGGCAGGCCTACGCTGGCTATGCTGGATTTCTACTTCCCGGTAGCTGCTACTTAACACTATTCGACTTTTTTAAGCATTATCTGTGCCTAAATGCAATTAGCAGGTTGAGGCATTGGCAAAGGAAATTCCTCAAACTTGATAAGAACCGTCAGTGACGCTATCAGTCCTAGGTGGAGTCTCTCTGGTGGGGATACCGCATACCCACACGTATGACATGAACGGTTAGTGCACATTTCACACCACGTGATGAGACTGCGCTTGCTCCTCTATGGGAGCTGCAAGGTTCTCTGTACGTCACACCCACCCAACCAAAGCACAACTATTTATTGTGCACCTACTATGAGTAAGATGTTCAGATGAAGGAGCTGGCATGAGAACAGGAAGTCAGACGGGGTGTGATAGAAACTACCAGCCAGCTTAGAGCAAATGTGATTTAAGGCTTGGAGAATGAGCTGGATCAAAGCACCGGACTTGCTTGCCCCGCTGATTTCTTTGTTCTTCACAGGAGCCAAAAGCAAGGGTTTAGGGGCCAGAGGGGAGGTGGCTGCCTCAGCCCCTGCAGCCTGACGTTCCAAAAAGTCAAGAAAACCTGCTGCCCCAGCACAAAGGCCCAGATTTGGGTCCTGAGCCTATTCGAAGGGAAGAAACAAATTCTTAAAAACAAAGAAATTCCCCATAATCCTTTCTCCTTCTCAAACAATTCCCCAGTCCATCTTTTCTTCCTCTGTGATTGTTTTAAAACGACAGTGCCTGCTTTCTAAGTCCATTTCCTAACCTCCCACGCTCACGCCAGGCCCCCGCAACCTCACTTTCATCCAGTCATTCCAGTGCGTTTCTAACTACTGCTTCATCTCCCCTGCTCCCTCACACTCGACCTCTGAGCTGCTCCTGAGATGTGGACCACCTTGTCCTTCATGATACGGTCACTCCCTACAACCTGCCTCGTTCTTCCCTCTGAGACTGCTTCTAGGTCCCCTCTGGGGCTTGTTGATTTTCTCCCAAAGTACTGTGCTTGCTTGGTTCACTGCTCTCTCTCTGCTTCGTGCTCTTTCTCAGGGCAAGCCTCTCTGTTTCCCCGGGGATTTCAGTACCCCATTTGCATTTGTTGTTGTTGTTTAATCGCCAAGTCCTTCCAACTCGGTGACCCCATGGACTGTAGCCCACCAGATTCCTCTGCCCATGCGAGGACATTGGAGTGGATTGCTGTTTCCTTTTCCAGGGAATCTTCCTGACCCAGGGATCAAACCCGGGTCTCCTGCATTGCAGGCAGACTCTTTACCATCTGAGCTACCAGGGAAGTCTGACTCCCAAATCTTCATCCCTGACACAAACCTGAGTCCCAGTTTCCAGGCTTGGAGTTGTCCACCAGGTATCAGCTAGCTGGTATCATCTAGCTATCTGATCAACCTCCCCTTCTAACTTTGGAAGTTAAATGTTGGAAGCAGCCAATGTTCAGCTTAGGGCTCCTCGCTCTCCTTCAGCTCTACTGATCCAGCAGCAAGGACTTCTTGGAGTTCCTTGAGCATGCCAAGCCCTTCCCCAGCTCCTGGCTTTTCAAGTTTGAGTTCCCTTCTCTTATAATCCTGTCCTCAAGCATCACCTCCTTGAAAGTCTTTTCTTGCTAAAAGGGGCTACACAGCTTCCCATGCTTATTCTATTTCATCATTTATCACATTTAGTGATTATTTTGTTTATATTCTTATTTGTTGTCTAGCTCCATTTCCTCTTGGTACCACATAACTCTCTCCTCCACTAAATGATAAATGCCCCAATCATAGTTTCTAAGTCTGTTTTATTCTACAATGTACACCAAACTCCTGGCATGACTTACAGGCTGTGTTAAAGAGTTTTTGAAGCAAATGAAAGAAGAAGGAAAGTCTGGAAAGAAGAATGGAAGAAAGGAAGGAAATGAGTTCCACAAGTACTTTTAGACCAGATAAAAAGTTTACCTTTGCCCATCATAATACAACCCACCATATATCCCAGATTCCCTATCTCATCGATGGCATCATTAGTCACTAGGCTGCCCAGGTTAAACATCTCAGACCATCTCATCAATCATTCATCTCTGCCATCCAGTAGACCACCAAAAGTTATCATCTCTACCTCTAAAACATGCCTCAGATTCCCTCCTCATCTCCATCTCTTCTTCTTAGTAACTTGGATAAAGTTCTCATGATGTCCCATCTCATCTCCAGGCTTTAAACTACATGAACTTCCTGGTTGGTCCCTGCTCCAGACTAGATCTCCTGCCAAGACCCAAACTCTAAAAGAGAAATGTGAGGTCATGTCTCTTAAAATCTTTCAATGGCTCCCCATTGACTGAAGAATTATTTCCCATGGTATTCAGAGCTGTTGAGATTCTGACTCTATCCTATGTCTCCTATCTTATCTCCAAGGGATACCAGAGATTCTCTTTCTCTCTCCGTTTTCACAGGTACCGTATCCTCCCCCAGTGATATGCATGCTGCCAACCTTTATCTTAAGCACATCATCAGTCTAGAATTCAATTTCAACCCCTTTCCTCTTGCAAGACCCCAAATCATAACCAAGCCCAGTAATCTTCACATAAATTAAGTAAAAGTCATTTTCCTATAAATTCAGGACAGTAAGTCCCCTATATATGAACTTTCATGTTGTGAACTTTCAAAGATGCAAATGTGTCCGCATGTTTAGTGATGTTCACACATCTGGCGTACACTGTCACATTTTGTGCAGCCTCTACAAGTGGTTGTGCTTTTGTGTACTTTATTGTGCACTATTATATAGAGTACAATACCTTTATTTCAAGCCCTGGATGTCCAGAAGCAAGCGTAAAAAGCAGTGGTGGCGTAGCTGCTGCTACTGTACTTTTCAAGGTACTGTACTGTAAGATTAAAAATATACTTTATTTTTTGTATAGTATTTGTGTGAACAGTATTACAAACCTATTACAGTACAGTACTAGATAGCCAATTGTGTTAGCTGGGTACCTAGGCTAACTTTGTTGGACTTACAAACAAATTGGGCCTATGAACATGCTCTAGAAACAGACCTTATATGTAGGGGACTTATTTTAAAAGCTAAGCATTT
Organism: Oryx dammah; assembly: GCF_014754425.2. Classification (NCBI taxonomy): domain Eukaryota; kingdom Metazoa; phylum Chordata; class Mammalia; order Artiodactyla; family Bovidae; genus Oryx; species Oryx dammah. Next base: position 188,238,509 of record NW_024070186.1, on the reverse strand, counting down.
TTACATAAAATTAAATCAATTATTGGATTTCACGACCAACTAAACTCTCTCTACACTGAGCACCTACTGTATGTCAGGCTTTATATATTGTCTTTACACACACCGTCTAAAATAGATAGTACTATAATCCTTACTTGTATAGCGCAACAGAATAAACTTAGATAAATGGATTTACTGTACCCAGATCACCAGTTAGCAAATAGGAGAGGCAGAAATCTCACCCAGGTTAAGACTGTTTTCTTTAAAGCAGTATTTGGTACACCCTCAAAAGACTGAGGTCCCATTTGATTTATATCTACTGCTCAATATCTCGCCTACAGTAGGCAATCAATAAACATTTGTTGATTGAAGGAAAAAGAGTGGAAAATCATCAGGCTTCCCAAGGTTCACAAGGGAAACCAGGAGCCTCCTTTGTAATTTGGCTGAAGTAACTATTCAGTCAACATTGAATCAAATGTGAATTGAATTGAGTTAACCCAAGTAATAGAGGTAGATATGTCTCCTGAATTGAAGACAGAAAACTCCCTTCTATATGACTTTGCAACTTATCACTGTCAGAAAGGCTGAGAGCGGAGAGAGCTGGGGCTGAGCGGGCATACACGGAAGAGTCTGGAAAATAATCAATTGAATTCAAACCACCATACATCATGGATGCTTAGAGCCAGACAGGACCTGGGAGATCATCAGCTTCTCTTCCTTCATTTCACAGAAGAAGAAAATAAAGCCCAGCAGGGGATGTAGCATTGTCTAAACCACCCAGGCTTGAGGAACACGGCGATTAGGAACAGACTAGACAGGGTCCCTGTCTGTTCCACGGACTTGTGCATTGCTTGTCAAAATGAGCCCTCAGTTGTCAAAATGACTTTATTATTCTCTTTCTTTCTAAATAACTCTAAGATAAATATCCTAATTTTTTCTTGCCTTACATGCCTATTTAAAACTTTTACGTGTTCTTTAATTAATAGTTACATTGTTTTCCTCGAAAGGAACATCTGCTTCGATGTTTTGCTTAAACTTGGGGTGAGGAGGAGGAGAGGAAGGAATAAGGTAATTTATAGCATCAGTGAGGAAAAAAGAAAAAAAACATACATTTAGAGAACTTCCACTTTCAGGTATGGAATGAGATCTTTCTAGCCACCAGCCCTTAAAAACCATAACCCTAAACCTCTCACTGTTAAGATAAGGGAGACCAGGTCAAACTCAGGCTAGAAAGGCTGGGGTTCAGATGGACGGAGAATGGTGCTGAAATTCCATATCGGGCAGGATGCTCAAAACTGCAGTTCACACAGAACACTGCCCAAACAATAAAGAGAATGCTTGTCAGCTCTCGCAATTGCCAAGTCCACCGGGGCTGGTATCAGCTGAGGACTGCTCTAGTAGGATCAATGGTACATCCATGACTCAATTCCACTTAGTTCAAAACTGAGGTTACGAAGATGAAAAAAACTCCTTGCCCATTGAGGGAGACAGAATATCTGTGCATGCTCTCACCACCTACTGTTCAGCTCATTACGCATGCATAATGAGAGGTATGCATAGCATCCCTGAGGCCACAGAAGGAGGAACATCCCCAGACTGGGCATAGCACTCAGTTTTCCTCCTTAGAGGGGTCAGGAGGTGTGTCTGAATCCTTAAAGAACTAGCTAAAATTAGTCTTGGAGGTGATGTGGAAGAGGAAACACAAAGAGATTCTATTTGTGTGTCATGGTAGAGGATCACTGAGCGTTCAGTGCTCACAGAGAGCAATACAGAAAGCGAAGGGAAAGACCAAGAAGTGGAGACTTCCCTAGTGGTCCAGTGGCTACGACTCCATGCTCCCAAAGCAGGGGACCTAGATTTGCTTCCTGGTCAGGGAGTTAGAGGGCTTCCCAGGTGGTGCTAGTAGTAAAGAACCCACCTGCCAATGCAGGAGACTTAGAGACTCAGGTTCAATCCCTGGGTTGGGAAGATCCCCTGGAGGACGGCATGGCAACCCATCCCAATATCCTTGCCTGGAGAATCCCATGGACAGAGGAGCCTGGCAGGCTACAGTCTACAGGGTCACAAAGAGTTGCGTGAAGTGATTTAGCACGCATGCAGGGAACTAGATCCCACACGACGCGCAGCCAAGAGTTCACATGTGGTAACTAAAGATTCCACAAGCTGCAACAAAGTCTGAAGACCTCACGTGAGGCAACTAAGACCCAGCGCAACCAAATAAACAAATGTATAAGTGTTTAAAAAAAAAGACCAAGACGTATGTAGCCTCAGATAACAGAGGAGATTCACACAGGATGGAGAGTAAGATTCTGGTCCCAATTTCAATGTGTGTGGGGTTTTCCCCATACATTCAAACAAGTCTCTAACAACAGATGGGTGTCTTACAGTTCAACTCAATTCAACACTATCTACCCAGAGACAGCATCAGTTCTACAGGTTAAGGTCTCAGTGCTCTAAGACTGTCCCCTCACCCCCTCCTACTTCAGATGCCAGTTACAAGCTCAGGGCTCACCAGTGCTTCTGACCAACCAGCTATAGATTGAAGTTTCCCATGACTTCCTCCATGCATGCATGCTAAGTCACTTCAGTTGTGTCCGACTCTTTGCAAACCCATGGAGTGTAGCCCACCAGGCTCCTCTGTCCCTGGGATTTTCCAGGCAAGAATACTGGAGTGGGTCGCCCTGCCCTTCTCCAGGGGATCTTCCCAACCCAGGGACCAAACCGTCATCTTCTAAGGCTCCTTCATTGCAGGCAGGTTCTTTGCCAATGAGCCACTGGGGAAGCGCGCCTTCTTCTTATGTTTGATCAATTTGCTAGAGAAGCTCACAGAATTCAGAGTAACATAATTTACTAGAGTATAGGTTTATTATGAAAGGATATAACTCAGGAACAGCCAGATAGAAGAGATGCACAGGGCAACGTCTGCAAAAGGGAGATAGGGTTTCCTTGCTTTTTGAGCACACTACTCTGCTAGAAATTTCATATGTTCACCAACCAGGAAGTTCACTGAACTCCCATCTTTTTAGGTTTTTATGGAGACTCCATTATATAGGCACCATTGATTAAATCCTTGGCCATTGGTGATCAATTCAACCTCCAGTTCCTCTCTTCTCCCCAGAAGTCAGGGAGTGGGACTAAAAGCTTTAACCTTCTAAATGCTTTGTTGGTTGCCCTGGCAACCGGCCCCTATCCTCAGATGTGGTCCAAATGTCACCTCCTTAATATAACAAAAAATACCTTTATTTCTCTTTTCATAGGAAATTCCAAGAATTTTAGGAGCTCTATGCCAGAAACAATGGGTAAAGACCAGTTATACATTTCCTAGTATAAATCACTATATATCAGAGAGATACCGAGGAGATGACTGGCCACCATTTAAGAAATTAAAACAAATGTAGATTGGGGCATTTTGAACATACAGAACCTGAGAGTGGAGAAGGGAATTCCACAGGTAGTTTATGATATGAGAGAAGATGGAAATGGTCTGATCCCTGAAAAAAACAGCCATATTTAGCATAGGCATGGGAAGGAGACCATGACAGAGATAAAGAACAAATTTAGGCAGTTGTTAGTTGTCATAGAAAATCAAAAGGATTCTTAACTATGAACCGACTTTCTCTGAAAAAGTATTCAAGTTTTTGTTTGTCAGTAGGAAGCTTTTTATATAGAAGGAATCCATAGATTTCATCAGAAACTCAAAGATAACTATGACCCCAAACTGACAAAGAATCACGAAATCAATGGCAGTAGAAAATAAAAAAGGAAGTTATAGCTTCCCCACTGGCTCAGTGGTAAAGAATCCACTTGCCAGTGCAGAAGATGTAAGAGACTTGGGTTCAGTCCCTGGGTCGAGAAGATCCCTCGGAAAAGGAGAATTCCATGGGCAGTGGAGCCTGGAGAGCTACAGTACATGGGGTCGCAAAGAGTCGGACACGACTAAGTGACGAACAATTTCACTCTTATCTAAAAAACACATTTTTTTAAAGGGGGGTGGTTTAAGAACTTCAAAGGAATATTCTAACATTGGATGAAGAACTAGCAGAATTCTCAAGCACGGTTCTATGAGAGAATTAATCCCTAATACCTAAGGCAGAGGTCCCCAACCTTTTTGACACCAGTGACCCATTTCATGGAAGACAATTTTTCCACAGATCAGCAGAGAGGGGATGGTTTCAGGATTACTCAAGCACATTGCATTTACTATGCACTTTGTCTCTATTATTACTACATCAGCTTCACCTCAGATCATCAGACATTATTAGACCCCAGAGGTTGGAGACCCCTACCCTCAGGCATCCACTGCACACAACAAATCAAACTCTCTCTCTGCGATCTAGAGAAGTACTAGTCATATTCTGCTCTTGGAAGAATTGATCAAAAAAATGATCAGTCAAATCAGCTTCTGTGCTCTGTGGTTCCAGTGAAGAGCCCGGTGGAGAATAACTACATGATTGATTGCTGTTTACGTCAATGGATTCTAACATTCTTTAGGGGAAAAGAAAAACTAGCTGTTTGTCAAATAGACACCACTTAGTTCAAATATCTAATTTAACAAAATAAACACCGCACCAATATAGATGCATGCAGGGAATCGCATGAATGCTATTACTCTCCTCAATGGTTTGACATTTCTTGCAGATGTTTTCTTTTATCTCATATGGGCAAATGGGACTCTCATTTTTACTGAAAAAGAATAGGGAGGGGAAGTGTCCCAGAAGGGGCAGTGGCTAACCTCATTACACCGGTTACTCGCAGAGATGGACTGAAACCAGGGTCGTGTGATCCCCCTCTTCCTTTCTTCTCACCTTTCCTCTTTTTCTGTCAAAAGCACGTTCTCTGATTATTTTCCATTAAATGCGTCATTCACATTCACTCTCCAGAGAGCACTTTGGAAGCATTTTTATTCTTTAACTCAATCACTTAGCATGGTTGCTCTGTGAAATCTGTGGTTTGGAAACCTTCTTGTTGCTCCTAATTATTCCACTTCTTAGATTCCTAGGATGTGTGCACCTGATAATCAAGAGTTATTCATTGGAAGTCTTCATTACGTTTGATACGGATAATACAAATTTTACTCATGAAATGCTACTCGGGGTCTCCTTTTTGAATGAAGACATTGATTTACTTACATTTTCAGAACACACACAATAGGCGGAGAATTAAAATAATGGACAAGAACTGATAGAAAACAGGTGTGACTGAAACTTCAGTGGTGCATTCTTCAGGCTTGGAGCAATGCTGGGAGAAGAATGTTTACTATACAATAATAGAGACAGCAAAAAAAAATAATAAAACAAAATAAACAATAAATTCTCATTGCAATGAGTGCAGTTTCCCAGCTGGAGCCTATTTCAGCATTGAGGAGTGCAACCAAAAATGAACACACAAAGACTGCTAAACTAGGTTGGTTTTATTTCCCCTAGAGACTGGGAAGAACATAGCAAGAGTGTAATTTAATTTCTGCAAAATGTTTTCTAAACAAGTTCAGGGGCTGTATCATTTGGGTTGACAAATTGAATACCAGGTCTGAAGTCCTTGTAATAAGGTATATGCCCTGACTTCATAAGAGAAACTCATCACTCAAATCCACAGCTGAGAAGGCAACAAAATTTAAGGGGGATATACACAAAACCACTAAAGGCCAAACCTGCATGCAACTCCTGGTGCCTGACATGTGAAGGGCAGAGCATTTAATCTGCTGACCCTCAGCATCCAGAAGAAACTACAAGTGGTCAAGACTAATGTCAAGTGGTTATTTTTGGCAGCCTGGGTCTATGTAGTAACACTGAATTAGTTCCACCGGCCAGTTTTGGTGGAGTGGCCATCACATTTGGAGAACCTCTTTTTCCCCCTACTCTGAGCTCTGAAATAAACAGTGCCGATTTAACCCAATTTGATTCTTGGTGCATTTTTGTAGATCTCATTGCACAGATGGATTGAGATAATTTAGGGGAACTGAGATGGACAAAAATCAGTCTTTTTTGTTGTTGCCGTTCTTTTTGTTCTCAAAGTGAAAGTGAAGTGAAAGTATTAGTCACTCAGTCGTGTCCAACTCTTTACAACCCTAAGGGCTATAATAGCCCACCAGCTCCTCTGTCCATGGAATTCTCCAGGCAAGAATACTGGAGTGGGTTGCCATTTCCTTCTCCAGGGGATCTTCCCAATTCTGGGATAGAACCCAGGTCTCCTGCATTGCAGGCAGATTCTTTACCATCTGAGTCACCAGGGAAGCCAGAAAAAAGAGGCTCATGGTGACCCTTACGAGGCTCAAACCCACATCCTTAGTGTTGTTAGCACCATGCTCTAACCAACTGTGCTTACCAGCCAATTTGAAGGCTGGCCGCCTAGAAACCCAGGCTAAGGGGAGTGCTATAGACTGAATGCTTGTGCCCCTCTACTGTGGAAACCTGATCCCAAACGGTGTGATGGTATTGGGAAGTGAGGGGCCTTTTGGGCAGTGATTAGATCACGAGGTCAAAACCCTTCAAGTTCACACAGTAGCTGGTCCAGAAATACAGTGTCTGATCCCTTGTAGTGGATACTGTTATGCGTTGCCCGGGTTCCGCTTGCAGTCCTGCAGCAGGGAGAACTGGGCAGAAAACAATCTCCAGCTGCCAGTACTTCAGGTCGCAGAGAGCCATGAGCTCCTGGTTACACCACGTAGGCAGCTCACATCCTGATCCAACGAGAGCAGAAAGGCTGGGACATTTCCATCTGACATAGGATTCTGGCAGACAGATTCCAGAGCAGTGGCCACATTGGCCAAAGATTTATAGGGGCTGCTCCTTGATTCCACTTCTTTCCCAGCCCCTTCCCTTCACAAGGGATCCCTAATAAATGTCTTGTACCCCAAGCTGTAGTGAAGGACAGGGAAGCCTGGCATGCTACAATTCATGGGGTCACAAAGAGTCAAACATGACTGAACAGCAAGCTTTGTCCCAGCATCTCCTCCCACAGTGCCCGACCTGCGACACCCCAGTCTCTTGACTACAGATCCGCTGTTGACTTTCGTAAGAATCACAGATAATGCTTCTTTAAAGCCTGAAGAACAGCCCCTCAGCACAGCAATGCCTGAGGCAAACAGGGCAGCGGATCAGAAGGTTTGTGTTAAGCCAAAATCTCTCCAAGGTGAGCGCCGAGTACAGACATCTAAGCCCCCGGAGTTACCTCGATTTATATTTAATGTGCAAATGCTCCAAGGAGGCCTGCGCCCGGAAGCCAGATCAAAGCATTTATCCTCACAGTGTCTTAGAAAAACTTATTAGCTGACTGTATACCATATTCGGGAGGAGCAGGGGAAAAGGCGGGAAAGAAAATGAAAAAAAAAAATCTGTAGCCACCAGATAAATGGAGAAAGCCCGGGGCTGGCAGGCGGCGGCGGTGACTGTAACGTATTGTGATGCATCGCCAGCGAGCACTTGTAGAGCAACCGTGGACCGTGTCTGACATCGCCTCCGCTGACCTTTTCAATATTGCCCACGCGCTGCGGAGCCCGTGTTTCTAGAGGAATTCAAATCGAATGTACTCAGGCAGAAAGGATTTGGCTGTGGGCAAACCCTATCACTCTCTTCACGTTTAGCCTTGTCATTCTCATGTAAATTGTAATTCTTTATTAGCACGGCCAGCCTTCCGCCCAGGTGCAGGAGGCCATGTGTGTCTGCTCGGAGAGCCACCTAGCCAGCGAAGACGCCAGTGCGATCACCTCCCAGGGCAGGGAGAGGAGCTGAGCCCAAAGGCACAAAAGAGGCAACATGAAGTTCAAAGGAAAAAGGATCTACTCTCTTTAGCAAATTTTTGTTTTCATCTCTGTTGCTGCTTATCATTTTTTTTTTCTAACTGGGGATATAGTTGCTTTACAAGGTTATATTAGTTTCTGCTGTAGGACACGTGAATCAGCTATATGTATACATATATCCCCTCCCTCCCTTAGGGGTGGGATCACCCCTCTAGGTCACCCCAGAGCACTGAGCTATACAGCAGGTTCCCGCTAGCTGTTTTACGCCTGACAGTACACATACGTCAGTCCCAACCTCCCAATTCATCCTGCCCACCTCCGTGTCCACATATCCCCTCCCTACATCTGTGTCTCTATTCCTGCCCTGCAAGTAGGTTCATCTGTACCATTTTTCTAGAGGCCACATATTGGTTTGGATAAAAAGTTTTGTTCAGGGTTTTCCGTAACATGTTATGGAAAAACCCAAATGAACTTTTTGACCAACCCAAAAATGCGCTCAACAAATTTTTAAGTATACAATACCACATGTTAACTACACCCCCATGAATAGGAGCTTTCTAGATGGTATTCATCTCACATACCTGCAAGTCTATACCCACCAAACAGAAATACCCCATCACCCTCTTCACCAGTCCATTTTCTATACGTTTAACTTTGTGTCCTTATAATAGACACACACACAGAGGCAGGAAGAAATTCTTGGAGGAGATAGATAACGGATACATTTATTATCTTGATAGTGGTACAGGTTTCATGATTATGAAATCATGAAATCATACGTCCTCACTCAGCAACTAGTGTACTACTTTTTGTATATCAATTATATGTCAATAAGGCCATTAAGGAAAACAAACTCGTGTATAAATGATGATGCTAAGAACACTAGGTGTACGTGTGAATCAGGACGTGTGTTAAGTGAGAGAATGTGTTCATTACAATGGGGAGCATACATTGTGAATGCACCTGCATAAAATCTATCTCTGAGAGTGCTTGAAAAATAAAATAAGCGAAAGTACTCCTACAAAAGGAGGGAGGGAGAGAGAAGGAAGGACGGAGGGGAAAAGAGATGAAAACTTGCCATGTGGTCAGCTCTGGGATTTCCTTTCATAAATTCCCCTGAGTAGGCCATCATCCCCATTGCTCAGTTCCACGCATTCCTCAGCTGCCTTAGGGGAGCCTGAGAGAAGGACAGTGAGGATGACTGGTGATGGGAGGTGGCAACAGTGGAGATTACGTAATGTTGCTCTGCTCTCACTTCAGCTAAGAGCAAAGTCAGAAGGGCCAGGGAAGTCAGCTCGGTAGGACCCATTTAAGGCCTGGTGTGCATGGCCACTGGCTCAGTCGTGTCCGACTCTTTGTGACCTCATGGGCTGTAACCCACCAGGCTCCTCTGTCCATAGAATTTTCCAGGCAAGAATACTGGAGTGGGTTGCCACTTCCTACTCCAGGGGACCTTCCTGATCCAGGGCTCGAACCTGCGTCTCTTGCATTTCCTGCATTGGTCTTTACCACTGTGCCACCCAGGAAGTCCAGAGCAGGCTCAAAATTCATGGCGTCAGTCCTTCCAAATCCTTTCCCTTACTCCTGCTCACCACTTACCGTGCTTACATGGGGTGGTTCTGAAAATGTGGTCCCAAGACGAGAAGTATCAGGATCACCTGGGGATTTGCAAACTCCCAGCCTTCATCCCATTGCAGAGTCGGGTGTGACTCAGCAACCGAACAGCAGCAAGGCCTCATCCCAGGCCTGGGATCAGACACTCTGGGATGGATCCAGCAATCTGAGTTCTGACAAGTTTTCCAGAGGATTCTGATACAAAGTGTGAGAACCATTTCTCTAATAGCAGCTTGGCTTCTCTTTCGAGCCTTATCTGCATCCAACCCAAGGACATTTAACCAGTGGAGGAGGGGAAGAGGAGAGTCATCTCACCACCATCACCCCCTGAGGGGCATTTCTAGCCGGGAGGAGCTGGTGGATTTTGGAAAACAGAGTTAACGCTTTAATAAAAGGTCCACAAACGTGGAACAGAAGAATCAGAAGACAAGGATTTAATGGATTAACTCCTTCCCAGAGTGAGTCAGAGCTTCCAAAAGAATAGTAACTGGAGGTTGTAATGGGGAAGCAACTAAAATCACCTCTTATCTGGCAACCCTGGAAACATGTAAGCCTCCTGGGGAAGCAGCCATGTGAGGGAATCTAAGAGCTGCTTGGCTGAGAGCCCAGGTGTGATTCAGCATGGAACACTCTTGGCTGGGCCATCATGCACCTAGCAGTCTGCCAGAGGTGGGTGCGCCCAGGCACTTACAGGAGACATTCGGCAGCACCCTTTCCAGGTGCCTGGGACAGGGCTCCAAGCATCGGAAATGCCAGGCAGGGTAGCGGAGACAGCAGTCCAGCCTCAGGACAGGACACAGAGGATGATGGAAGTCTTCTACTCAACACCTGGATTGTGCATCCCGTCCCAGTTAGGGCTGGGTCAGGAGCTGGTGAGCCTCACTTGGATAGAAAAAGTGTCAGACACTTCTGTGAGGAGACACTGAAAAGACAAGAGCTGATGGAGCCAATCCAACCTCGCAGGTTTAGGAGTTCAAATGAATCCAAGGACTTTTCTTCTTTTCCCTAGATGTGGGATTTCAGGGATTTACTGGGGCAAATACGACTGTGTGCTAAAGAAAGAGCTTACGAAGAAGGCAGAAGAGGTTTGCAAGATGTCAGCAAGCTCTGAGAAAACAATATTTTGTCATGTTAGGTGTAAATTAATTTTGAAAAATGGATTATATTTCTCTAAAAATACATACAACTCTGAAAATCAAGGCAGGGGAAGGAAACTGATAAAATCTGTTTCGGGTTTGGCAGAGCAGAGTCCAGTGTATTTGGGAGTGAGGCACAGCACTTCAGGCAACAGGCTTTACCTATCATCCTTCTTTCTCTCTACCCATAATAATTTGTTTCTCTGGTGGCTCAGTCTAGTTAGGAATCTGCCTGCCACGCAGAAGACTTAGGTTCAATCCCTGGTTGGGGAAGATCCCCTGGAGAAGGAAATAGCAACCCACTCTAGTATTCTTGCCTGGAAAATCCCAGGGACAGAGGAGCCTGGTGGGCTATAGTCCATGGGGTTACAAAGAGTCAGACATGACTTAGCAACTAAACCACACCCATAATCTTTACGAAGCAAAGGTTTTTAGAGGGGAAAACACCTTAAAAGTCATCCACTGGACTCCCTTGATGGACACATGAGAAATCTTCAGCTTAAGGAAGTTAAATAATGGTGTACAGTTCCACAAGCCAACAATGGCAAACTTTAGAGTACTTGAGGACCAGATTAGGGTCAAAGTCCAGGAGTGAGGATCATTAACAAGTCACACAGAAGCCAGCAATAAGACACTCATGCTCCATTATCCATTGAGAGAAACACACATGATTACGTAATGATAGAGACCAATCCACCAAGAAGTCACAACAACCCTAAACATGTACACACCAAACAACATAGTCTCAAAGTATGTGAATCAAAACAGATAGTGCTGAACAGAGAATTAGACTAATTCTCCACTATTGTTGGAGACTTCCCTACCCCATTTCTCAGCACTCTGCTAACACTTGAAGGGGATGCCTGCAAATCTCCAGGGTTATCTCTTCATGCAGCTTTCTCTCTTTCTATGCTCTGCCCTGTGAACTCTAGCTACCTTGATCTCCCTGGACCCCCAGCCCCACTTTGTCAACTCAAGGAGACTGCTGGGCTCCTCTCGAGGTCTCACTCTCTGTTGCACAGCCTGGAAACTCAAGACAGTAAGTTTTTTTTAAAACACATACACACACACACAATTTTTATATATTTTGTCTGGATTTTTTTTTTGTTTGTTTCTGGCAGGGTGATGGGCTTCCATGGTTACTCAGACAGTAAAGAATCTGCCTGCAATGCAGAAGACCTGGGGTCTATCCCTGGGTTGGGAAGATCCCCTGGAGGAGGGCATGGCAACCCACTCCAGTATTCTTGCCTGGAGAATCCCCATGGACAGAGGAATCTGGCAGGCTACAGTGCACAGTGATAAATTCCATGCTGGTCACTCTTCCTTGGGTGAGCAAAAGTCCATATAGGAGTTTAAACTGGGGCTTGAGTCCAGTCACAGGGATCTTGGCAAAGAGGCCACAGCTAGGAATCTATCACACAGCATCCAGCAGGAATGTAGTCTCTAGAAGACTCTTGGGAGCCCATGATCAGCAGATTTATCAGCCATTTTTAATCCCAGTGGTAGAATGAAAATGTACATCACCATCTTCTCTGTGTCTATAGTGGCTCACATAGAAGAGTTCAAAATGAGTTTTACTGAATATAGAGTTTGTTCATTTTTAAAAAATTGAAAACAGTTCATTGACCCAATTTTTTAAAAATTATAATTTAAACTTAATTCATTATAACCATCATGTAATAGAATGATAATGTTAACAGCTTTCCAAATAACTTTTAAATAATGGCATTAAAAATAAGTGAGATAATACAGCCCTTATAATTTAGAAAGCAATTTCATATGCATTATCTTTTTTAATCTTTTCTAATTTCTTTATTATAGATACATACACTAAAGCTCTTAATGATTATTTGACCTCAAATTTGATCATCTAGAGCTAGGACTCAAACTTAGATAATTATTTAACTGTAATTTACAACATATATAGACTCTATCTTTTGAAAAAATTGATGTCCTTGGGGGAAAAGTTAGGGTCTGTTCTAAACTAAGGAGACTGAAAAGACAAAATAAAGTGACAATCATAACTCTCGATTGGATCTTAGTCCAAAGAAACAATCATAAAATATATATATACAGATAAAATTGAAGAAATTTGAGTATGGATTGGATATTAGATATCAAAGAAGTATTATAAAATTCACAGATTTGCTCATGACATCATCAGTTGTAGGGGGAATATTCTTATTCCTGGGTTTCCCCGGAGCTTTGGTGGGTAGAGTCTGCCTGCAGGGCAGGAGTCACAGGAGACTTAGGTTCGATCCCTGGGTAGGGAAGATCTTCTGGAGGAGGGCATGGCAATGCACTCCAGTATTCTTGCCTGGAGAATCCCATGGATGGAGGATCCTGGTGGGCTACAGTCCACAGGGTCGCAAAGAGTCAAACACGATTAAAGCAACTTAGCACACACATGCGTGTGCGTTCTTATTCCTTGGACATGTATGATGAAATAATTTGGGGCACAATGACTTACCTCTACAATTTAAAAATGATTCAGAAAAAGTTATATGTATATATTACACTCATATATAAATAAGCAAATATGACAAAATGCTAACCATCATTGAATCTAAGTGGTGGGTGTACAGGTATTCACCATATGATTCACTCAATGTTTCTTTATATTTAAAAGTTTTCATAATAAAAAGATGAAGAGAGATTGAAATGACAATATTAGACTCTAAAATGAAAGAAAAATAATCTACAAATGGACAAGGAATGGCTGTAGAACTATCTCCACTGGCCTATGAATTTTCCTTTCTTACATCAACCATACGTACAATTTTAGAGTCATGCATGTGTGCATGCTAAGTTGCTTCAGTCGTGTCCAGCTCTTTGCGACCCTATGAACTGTAGCCCGCCAGGCTCCTCTGTCCATGGAATTCTCCAGGCAAGAATACTGGAGTGGGTGCCATTTCCTTCTCCAGGGGATCTTCCTGACCCAGAGATGGAACCCACATCTCCTGCATTAGCAGGCGGGATCCTTACCACTAGTGCCACTGGGAAGCCCTGGTAATTTTAGAGTCACATAAGTGAAAAGAACTGCATTTAAACTAAGAGCCTTTTTAGATTTAAATATTGTTCAAGTGAATAAACTAGTATTTATGCAAATATACTTGAATGCTTTAAACCTTCTTTGTTATAGCAATACAAATTTAGATACTTTTATTAATATTATAGAAACCCACTTCCAAATAGGCTGACAAAAGTAGAGAAAAACACTACAAAGTTAATAATCTTATAACAACATGTAATTTTCATGCTAAGACATACAGTCAATTCTCCTTTTCCTTGGTTGTTAAGTTCTATAATGTTGCCAGGAACACTAAATTAACAAATGTTGAATCATTACTCCTGGAGGAAATGTGGATATATGTATAGATACATGTCTTACATGAATTATATTCTTAAATCCACTAAACAACACATTCTCTAGATTCTATTGTCCTTGTCCTTATTTTCCCGAAGAGAAAATGAGGTTCAGAGTGTTAAATGTTCAGAGTGTTAAAAAGGTTCAGAGTGTTAAATCTGAGTCCATTCCACATACAAGTGCTAGAGTTGGGATTCAAACTCCTACCCAACTGGCCCCAGAGTGAGTTTCTTACGCTGCTCTGTGCTGCCCCTACCCTCTCCATCACCTGGTCATCTCTCTGTGCATGCATGCTCCATCTCTCAGTCATATCCAGCTCTTTGCAACCCCATGGACTGTAGCCTGCCAAGCTCCATGAGATTTTGCAGGCAAGAATACTGGATTGGGTCACCATGGCCTCCTCCTAGGGATCTTTCTGACCCAGGGACTGAACCTGTGTCTCCTATGTCTCCTGCACTGGCTGAAACAAGAAGGTAGAGAGTAGCCTTGCTTGACCTCTGCTAAGAAGTTGCCTGCTGGATGATTTTAAATTCTCACTGTTCCATGCATGCCTGTGAATGACCAGAAAACACAGGAAATATCTGTGTGAGGGTTATAAATAAATGTTAGCAAATTAGCAAATTCACATAGAATCTGCAAACAATGCAGATCGATGGTAATTTACAATTGTGAAACTTTCTACTGAATTGTAATGGGCAGTACCCATGTTAAATTCATTTCTGTTTGTCCGACAGTGCTTACCCCAGTGACGGTGCCTGGTATATCTTTGATAAATAACTGAATGAATAAATGTAAAGTTAATATTCTAAACCCAATAGGTGGTGCTTCATCAGTAAGGTAACTCAGGACTAAGACGAGCAAGACCAGACAAAGATTACTTATAATTCTTCAATCATTCATATTTAAGATGAGCAAACAATTTGGGGAAAAGTTAAAGCTCAGGACATTGCCTCCAGACTTCTGGGGGGAGGGTGGGCAAGAATGCACCTACAAAATAGATTGTATATCTATCAAAACAAGAACTAATTCTTTAAAAATAAAGACAAGACTTTCTCAATAGTGCTAAGTTCCCAGTCCACAGGCTTCCCAGGTGGCTGCTAGTGGTACAGAACCCACCTGCCAACGCAGAAGACTTAAGAGACATGGGTTAGATCCATGGGTCAGGAAGATCCCCTAGAGAAAGAACTGGCAACCCACTCCAGTGTTCTTGTCTAGAGAACGCCATGGACAGAAGAGCCTGATGGGATACAGTCCATGTGGTCACAAAAAGAGTTGAACACAACTTAGGGATTAAGCAATTCTCTATAGCCCTTGAGAAAGAACTAAAGGTCCTTGACTATGCTTAATGACTCATGACTCCCAGTCCACAAAAAAAAAACAATAAAAAACAGAATGCATCTTGTGACTGCAGTATATTAACTATGAGTAAAGGCATAAAGTACAAACGGTGGTGCCACTCTTCGGTCCACAAACCTCATGATCAGTGAATGATCACATCCCTTCTTCCAAAGTCTGTTGGTGACTGGTCACTGTACAATCTGGATAACAGTGAATAACAGTCTATGATTCAGATGACATGCAGACAGCAACACTTGAGCTTGTGTTGCTTCTTTATCTCCCAGGGATAAATCTGTGACACGTTATAAAAATGGGTAAGTGGAAGTGGGAACTGGCTAAAAAAGATCACAGTGCAGCAGGAAACAAAAGAGAGATACTTCCGGAGGTGGAATCTGATTCTAATGTTGCTGCTGTTGCAGCTGCTAAGTCGCTTCAGTCGTGTCCGACTCTGTGCAACCCCATAGACGGCAGCCCAACAGGCTCCCCCGTCCCTGGGATTCTCCAGGCAAGAACACTGGAGTGGGTTGCCATTTCCTTCTCCACTGCAGGAAAGTGAAAAGTCAAAGTGAAGTCGCTCAGTTTTGTCTGACTCTTCGCGACCTCATGGACTGCAGCCTACCAGGCTCCTCTGTCCATGGGATTTTTCAGGCAAGAGTACTGGAGTGGGGTGCCATCGCCTTCTCCAGATTCTAATGTTAGTGGAGTCATAGAGGATCATGGGAATGTGGACACTCCTGCAGTCACCTTAGTTTGTTGCTGCCAGAAGAAGTTAGTGAAGGCAAATGTATTGACATCAATGAGGAAGGATTTTTGAAAAAGGAGATACGTCCCAGAGGAAGTGATGCTTGCAAGGGACTTCACATGAAAGGCACATTCAGAGATATTTGACGATTTTGAAAGCACACAGAATGAAATGCTGAAAAGCTGATTCAGACTCAGAAAGGGGTATGACAGTTCACCAAAATGCTCCCTGTGTATCATAAATTAAACAAAGAGAAGTCAATCACTGTTCAGACTACTCTTGATAAATTTTTTACAAAGAAGTAAGATGTCTTTATGCTCAGTGTTTCAAATGCTTTCAATTACTTTACCAAAGAAACATCGTTTTTCCTATGTTTTAATTTTCCTACACATTTGTAACTGACAGCAAGAATTTTCTTAATGTTTTGACAAAAAATTAAAGGTCGTTGAACACTCATAATTCTCCCATTGATTATTAAGATCACTCTGCACAGTTTAAGCTTATGGGGTCAATTTATGGTTCCCACCAATATGAGAAGCATCTAGGATCATCTGTATTGGCAAGGATAAAACAATATTATTAAACAAGACTGGTAAGTTAGCAAAACAAAGTAACAATGAAGTAAAAATTATATTTATTTTACCTTTCCATGAAAAGAAAATGTTCATTCCTATAAAACAAGCAACATACCAATGAAGTTCCAGAACTAAATTTTGTGTGAGAATTGGACCTTTCTTAAACAAAAATTCATAGCTCTGACATTTTCAGTAAGAGGGAAAAAAATTTTTAACTGTTTACCTTTGGAAAAGAGAGAAACTTATAAAATCTGTCAGGGCTGTGAACAGAAGTGGGTAGAGGCTCAGAGCTGCCTCTGACAGTTAAAGCCTGTGACACTCCAAGGTGTCTCCATACCGAGGAAATCAGAGCCTTGCTCTCCCAGCCAGGCCACCCCTCTTGGAGGCTGGGCTTCATTGCAATACCCTTCTTCTGTAGCCTACATGGCATTTAACCAACCTAGGCAGCTAAAGTCAATCAGTGCTGGTCGATTTATTGTGAATTATTTTTAAAAATATACACCCAACAGGGCTTCCCTGGTGGCTCAGTGCGAAAGAATCCACCTGCAGTGTAGGATATGCACGTTCTATCCCTGGCTCAGGGAGATCCCCTGGAGGAGGCCATGGCAACTCACTCCAGTATTCTTGCCTGGAGAATCCCATGGGCAGAGGAGCCTGGCGGGCTACGGTCCATAGGGTCGCACAGAGTTGGACACAACTGAAGCAGCTTAGCACACACACAGCCATACACACAATGACTTGAGATAAGGCTGTCACTCTATTCAAGCCCAGCCTACTCACTGTCCCGAGTTGCAGATCAGATCAGGATGCTGTGTTTAAAATCCCTGACACCTCATACTTTATACCGTGGGGAAGGACAACAAACAAGAGGGTCTTACAGACCCTGTAGAAGTCAGCTGACAACGCAAAGACTGAGAATGAAAAGCCCAGCTGCCAAAGGGGAGAGGGGTGGGGGAAGGAAGGCCTGGGTGTTTGGGATTAGCAGATGTAAACTATTATATACAGAATGGATAAACAACAAGGTCTTACTGTATAACACAGGGAACTATATTCAATACCCTGGGATAAACAATGGGAAATAATACTTAAAAAAAGAATGTCTATAGGTATATAACTGAGTCACTTTGCTGTACAGCAGAGATTGGCACAACAGTGTAAATCAACTGCACTTCAATAAAAATAAATAAAAAATGTGAGAGTCCAGTTTATTTCCAAGTGCTTGTCTGCTGGGTGCCTACTGCAGCAGGCACGATGCTGTGAGCCTGGGACACAGAGATGTAACTACCAGCCATGGAGCTCACCGTGACCAGATGGACGTGTACGCGAATGAAAACCTGTGAAGCTCTGCAGGAGCTTGACAAGGAGGTCATCCTCCTGCCAGGGGATGTAAGGGAAAGTTACAGGGAAGATGAGGCAGCTCCAGGCCCACTGCAAGGGTGGAGGTGCCCGTCAGGTGGAGCCACAGAAGCAGGACACAGACGCTGGAGGAAGGTGAGGGCGGTTCTGGGCAGCTGGCTCCGTATGCAGGTGGAGAGCAGGCCTGGTAGGAAGGGCTGCAAATGGCCACTCCAAGGCAGGTAGCCACAGTCATTCCTGAAAATCTACTTTCTTCTTAGTCAAGGGAGATGCTTTAGATCCCTAAAGTAGAGGTGAATGTTGGCCTTATCTAATGATCACTGCACCCAAGCTTTGCTCAAGAGAGAGAATCATGGGAGAGAGGACAGGATGAGAAGGCCTAAGCCTGGATACAATAAAGACCATGCGTGTTTTTTCTGCTGCTCTGCCCCCCAGGAGGCCACGCAGCTTCTAATAGATGGTTGGCAGCCCATCAAGGCATGTAGACTTAGCCCCAGTACCCTTCAAAAGAGCCTTTGGTTGTGCAAGGGAAAATCTAAATGGAAGGGGCAGAAACAAACAGTTTAAATCTCTCTTCATTATTGAAAGACGTCTTCTTTGATGAAGGCATTTTGGCTAAGTTTTTTCCATTATATATTTTTCCTGTTGAGAGACTTAAAGTTTGCACTTGGCAGGCTCAAAGAGTTTACTGGGGGCTGAGGCAGCTGCAAAAGATATTACCAGGTCTTTGCTCTAAGGAGGATTGGGCCTCCATGAAATAACATTCAGCCAAAACCAAGGAAAAATATAGCTTTTAAGGGACTTCCTGTGGCGAGAGCTAGCCAATAAATTTTAGGAACAGCAATATCTGGTGTCCATTTTTAACTTGTTCCCTGCCCCAGGCTGTCATTTCCCACTATTCCTCAACCCAGATTCTCTAGAGAAGTCAGTGTGGGTGGGTGGGGCTGGAGGCTTGAAGGTGGGGTGCCTCTATTCACGTTTGGTGTGAAATAGTAAGGAAGGCATCAAGGCACAGACATCCAGAATATAAAAGACTTCGAAGAAAAGCTATGACAAACCTAGACGGCATATTAAAAAGCAGAGACATCACTTTGCTGATAAAAGTCCATATAGTCAAAGCTATGGCTTTTCCAGTAGTCATCTATGGATATGAGGGATGGTCCATAAAAAAATGCTGACCACCAAGGAATTGATGCTTTCAAACTGTGGTGCTGGAGAAGTCTCTTGAGAGACCCTTGGATAGCAAGGAGATCAAACAAGGCAATCCTGAAGGAAACCAACCCTGAATATTCAATGAAAGCACTGATGCTGAAACTCCAATACTTTGGCCACTTGATGCAGAGAGCCAACTCCAATACTTAGGCCACCCCACAGGAAAAGACCCTGATGCTGGGAAAGATTGAGGGCAGGAGGAGAAGTGGGTGACAGAGGATGAGATGATTGGATGACATCACTGACTCAATGGACATGAGTTTGAGCAAACTCTGGGAGACAGTGAAGGACAGGGAAGCCTGGCCTGCTGCAGTGTATGGTGTTGCAAAGAGTCAGACATGACTTAGCAAGTGAACAACACAGACAACCAGAGAGTTCTGGAATATGGGGCTGTTGGAACTACTTAGCACACGCTGAAAGAAGAGTGGGGGAAACTCCAGACTTAGACCCATGAAGCAGGACAGAGCCTCCAGTTATACAACCTGGTTAATAAAGGAAGGCTGGTGAGCCAGACACTCAGGTTACTTGCTCTGCTCCCTCCAGAAGGCTTCCCAGCTTTTAGATCATTGTGGGAGGCAGCAGCCACGTTTCAATTGAGCCTCTATGCTGGTTCTGTGAATCTACCTACATGTAGGTCTTACCAGACTCACACCAGGTTTGCTGCTGCTTAAATATCCTACCTGCCACCTGCCAAGACCAACTGCCTCTTTCCTGAATGCTCGGCACAGTCAGCCCAATCCCCTGCTACAGGCAGCAAAAGCAACAATTGTTCTCAGCTCTTGGCTCCAGTAAGATCTCACTAATTGGTCTCGCCACCAAAATACAGGTCATCCGTAGTACTAGGGTGGGTGTGTGTGTGGGGGGGGGGGGGGGGGGGGTGGGTGTGTGTGTGTGGGTGTGTGTGTGTGTGTACTACCATGTGCGATAGAGATAGCTAGTGGGAAGCTGCTACATAGCACAGGTCAGCTGGGTGCTCTGTGATGACCACAAGAGTGGGATGAAGAGGAGGGAGGCAGACTCAAGAGGGAGGGAATGTATGTGTAACAATATAGCTGACTCACTTCACGGCACAACAGAAACTAACGCAGCATTCTAAAAGCAATTATTCTCCAATCAAAAGAAAATAAAATGAAAGAATCCAGGTACAAAAGTAAAATAATACATCACCCTTTTGGAAGCAACATCTCTGGAAATCCTAGCAGGTTGCTCTCTTTTCTCATTCCCTTGAGAAATTACTGATCCTCTGCATTCAACCAATTGTCTTCTTCATCAGAAAGTTTATTACCAAGAAGGAAAGGAAATGATCTTGATAGAGAAACCCTTAAAAGAGCATGGCAATCCAAAAAGGAAGGTCCATTCACTCATTTAACAAAGATTCCTGGGCTATGTGCTAAGTGTAGGGAACACAATATGGAGTTGTTGTTGTTGTTGTTTTAATAAGATACACAGAATATAGTTGCTGTTCTCTGGAGCTCAGTCTTATCCAAGACGCCCTGTGGTTGATTTGAACACAAACCACAGGTGTGGCCATGAAAGGAAGGAACTCATTTCTTTGAGAGCTTTTTAAAAAATTTATTTATTTTTAACTGGATGATAATTACTTTAAAAAACTGTGTTGGTTTCTGCCATACATCAACACGAATCAGCCAACAGTGTATGTACGTCCCCTCCCTCTTGAACCTCCCTCCCACCTTCCACCCCCTCCCAACCTTCTAGGTTTTAGAAGAGGTGGCTGAGCCTGCACAGCCAAAGTGTGAAATCTGGCAATAAGCCACCAATAGTTAATTAGGCAAAGGGGCAGCGATGGGAAAGCAATGTGGCTGGGGGAGGCCGGCAGGTGCATGTGGATCAAGGAACAGAGCAAATCTGAGGAGCTGAAAGGACCCCTTCAGAGTGGGGTAAGCACAGAGTGAGGCAAACTCACGCTCAGCTACCACAGAGCCCCACACAGGAGAAGAAGCCACTCCAAGCCCCACTCCAAAAGCAGCTCCAGAAGGGGGCCCAGCTCCCAGCACTCAAGACCTTATGGAATCCCCACCCCCTGAATCTCAGTAGGACCTGCATTACTGCAGCCAGCGCAGCTGGTAGGAGTCCAAAGTGGTCACCACACAGTTTGGGAAAAATAAACAAGAGACAGAATTAAAGTTTTAAGGATGGGACCGGGGCACTCAAGACCTCTTGGATCAAGAGCTCTGTTCCTCAGGGCCACAGCACTTGTACTTAGTGTCTTGGCAAGCAGAAAGTATCTGTTGTGTTACGAGGAAGTCAGTCGCCTGTGTCCCCGGTCACGTGTCCCATTTTACTGATTACTTTAAACTATCTTTGTTATTTGCTTGTACAAGGGCTATCACCTAGCTGGAGGTCATAGACCCTCATATGCCTTGGGAAAACATCTTAGCATGCGCACAAGCAGCGTTCTGAACTTGTGCAGACACAGCGTTCCAAGGTCCACACTATGTTTTTCCTGAGCTTAGCAGGGCATGACAACCCCAACTGATCAACCCGATGTACTTTTATTTGGGTTATGCTGTATTGCTATATCTGCTTTTATTCTTTTCCCATGGTGATTTTCTCATGACTTGGGGCAGCAGGCGGCTGACTATTAACCCCTGCATTGCATCTTAATTTTGACCAACAGACTGTGGTAAAAGTGACTTTGCTGACTTCTGAGGCAGGGTCATAAGAAGCTTTATGTCTTCCATCTGGCGATCTTGGAAAGCTGGCACTGCCTTAAGACCACCATGCCATGAGAAAGCCCAAGTTAACCACACAGAGAGACCACACGAAAACAGAGACACCCAGCCAGCACTTGGCCGGGAACCCAGCTGAGGACCAGACACATGAATGAAGACCTCATGTTAGACATTCATCCCAGCTGAACCTCCAGAAGACTCCAGCCCCACCCAATGACTGACTGCAACTGAGTGAGAACCACCCAGCTGAGCCCAGTCCATCCACAGAACTGAAAGAGGGGAATAAACTGTGGTTTTAATTCACTAACTATTGGAGTGGCTTGTTCTGCAGAAATAGAAAAATCTGTGCCTGGACATTGGTTCTGCCCCCCAAAAACAAGACAAACAAACAAAAAGATTAGATAAAACAAAGCACAAGACCTGAAAATGTGGCGCTTCCCTCGTGGTCCTCTGGCTAAGATCCCTTGCTCCCAGTGCAGGGGGCCCAGGTTCAATCCCTGGTTGGGGAACTAGATTCCACATGCCACAACTAAGAGTCTGCACACCTGGACTAAAGATCTCACATGCCTCAACCAAGATCAAAGATCCTGTGTGCTGCAATTAAGTTCAAGTACAGGCAGATAAATAAATATTTAAAAAAAATAGTAACACTGAATTCTCAGTTTACACAATTGGAAAGACATTTAGTTACATTTATTAAAAAAAAAAGAAAACAAGAAAGTTTTCCATTGGACCAATAGAGTTGTGCATTTCACGTCCTGAGTAGCTAGTGCTGCCCAGACAGGCTTAAGGGAACCGCTTCTGCTGGACAGAAGTCAGCTCCTGTCTACCTGTTGAATTTCTACAGTCTTTAATTTGCATCATGTGCTATCCTGATGGACACTGATCGTTCAGTGTGTCCTTCTGGGCATAGTGCTGTAAAACTGTAACCGAGTTGATTAATAAGGTGTCTCTATTTCCCCTCTTTCGTTCACTGCCATTTACAAGAAAACAGGGAAAGTGGGTGGCAAAATATAGCCCTGTCAGAATCCTGCCTTAACAGAAATAAAGAAAAATGTGAAACTGTCAAATCTCAAGTGTTCTATATCCAGAGGAACATTATTGCATTCTCTCTGGCATCCCTCAACATCCCATAATGCTCCTATCAGTGAGGGAGAAAAAAAAAAAAAAGCAACACCATGATGTGCAGATGCTTCTTCTGGGTTTATTTTCATCTGGTTTGGGGATGACCAGGGTGATTTTTGAATTCTAATAAGACAGTTACACATAGTATTCCTGCCTTCCCAATTGGGCAGAAATATATTTTATTCATTATACCAGCCAGATTAAAATGCCCAGGAAGGGACTTCCTTGGTGGTCCAGTGGCTAAGACTCCGAACTTCCAATGCAGGGGGCCGGGGTTCAGTCTCTTGTCAGGGAACTGAATACCACAAGCTGCCAGGAAGAGTTTGCACGCTGCAACTAAAGATCCCACATGGGGCAACAAAGACTGAAAATCCCACACGCCACAACTAAGACCCAGCACAGTCAAATAAACACATAACTTAAAAAATAATAATAATAAAACAGAATGCCCAGGAAGTTTCACCTTGGTCTGGGGAAGTCTAGTATTATTGGTAGAGATGGTGGATGTCATCTAATCTAGCTAACGACCTTAGACATTTATTTCTCCACTCAAAAATATTTCCTTCCCTGTCTCCTATGAGCCAGGTTCTGTGCTTTCCCAGTCTATCTGTCTCCTCTGTGGTGGATAGCTGTGGTCTAAGCCTGAAGAGTTTCATTTACTTGGGAGTTCTGATGGAGCTAGCTCTGAACCCAGGTTCGGGCCGTGATGGTCTGTGTTTTCCTGTCACTCAGATTTCCAGAGTGGTTCTGGCACCTCTCCCTCAGGATGACTGGTTATTCAGTTCTCTCTTCAGTTCCAAGAAGCACTGCCTGTCCTTTCCATAAACTCCTTCTACTTTGTTTAAATAAGCTGGAGTCAGTTTTTATTGCTTCCAACTGAGGAACGCCACCTGATCCATTCCTTCTTACACATCAGCAGGCAAGGAATTTTATTTTCCTCAAGACTTCTCTCCAGCTTCAAATAAAACAGAAAGCCCTGCTTTGTGTCAGTCTTAAAGCCTTCGTGTTTTAATGTCTCTTGGATGCAGTGGAAGCAGTAACTTTTGATCATATTACCTTGAGAAGCTGCTTTGTGCCAGACATAATGTGGAAGTCCAAACTGCAAAGGCACAACTTTCAAAGCTGTGGGGAGACATCTCATCCACCTTACTAGACTGTAAGCAACTTTCTGTGAGATATTATGGTGTGTTTGTTTTTGTATCCTCAAAAATTCCTATGCATCAGCATGTGAAAGCAACCTAGATGTCCACTGACAGAGGAATGGATTATAAAAAGATGTGGCACATATCTACAATGGAATATTAATCAGCCATGAAAAAGGAATGAAATTGTGCCATTTGCAGAGACATGAATGGACCTAGAGACTGTCATACAGAGTGAAGTAGGTCAGAGAGAGAAAGATATGTATCATATACTTAATGAATATATGTGAAATCTAGAAAAATGGTACAGACGAACCTATTTGCAAAGCAGAAATAGACACACAGACACAGAGAACAAACGTATGAACACCAAGGGGGGAACGCAAATAGGATGAAATGGGAGACTGGGATTGCCATATATACACTGCTGCTGCTGCTGCTAAGTCGCTTCAGTCGTGTCCGACTCTGTGCGACCCCATAGACGGCAGCCCACCAGGCTCCCCCGTCCCTGGGATTCTCCAGGCAAGAACACTGGAGTGGGTTGCCATTTCCTTCTCCGATGCATGAAAAGGAAAAGTGAAAGTGAAGTCGTTCAGTCGTGTCCAACTCTTCAAGACCCCATGGACTGCAGCCCACCAGGCTCCCCCGTCCCTGGGATTCTCTAGGCAAGAATACTGGAGTGGGTTGCCATTTCCTTCTCCAATGCATGAAAGTGAAAAGTGAAAGTGAGGTCGCTCAGTCATGTCTGACGCTTTGAGACCCCATGGACTGTAGCCTACCAGGCTTTTCCATCCATGGGATTTTCCAGGCAAGAGTACTGGAGTGGGGTGTCATTGCCTTCTCCGGATATATGCACTACTACCTATAAAATAGATAACCAGTGAGAACCTACTGTCTAGCACAGGGAACTCTACTCAGTGCTCTGTGATGACCTAAATAGGAAGGAAATTCAAAAATAGAGGTGATATATGTACACATATCTTCCTACATGGTGCAGTAGTAAAGAATCCACCTACCAATTGCATCTCTCTTGCAGGAGATGCAAGAGATGTGGGTTCAATCCCTAGGACAGGAGATCCCCTAGGGGAGGAAATGGTAACCCACTCCAGTATTCTTGCCTGGAAAATTCTGTAGACAGAGGAGCCTGGCAGGCTCCAGTCCATAGGGGTAGAAAAGAGTCAGAGACGACTGAGCACTGGACACACGTATACATACAGCTGACTCACTTTGCTGTACAGTGGAGTCTAACACCGGAGAAGGCAATGGCACCCCACTCCAGTACTCTTGCCTGGAAAATCCCATGGAGCCTGGTGGGCTGCTGTCCATGGGGTCGCACAGAGTCGGACACGACTAAGTGACTTCACTTTCACGCATTGGAGAAGGAAGTGTCAACCTACTCCAGAGTTCTTGCCTGGAGAACCCCAGGGACGGGGGAGCCTGGTGGGCTGCCGTCTATGGGGTCACACAGAGTCGGACAAGACTGAAGTGACTTAGCAGCAGCAGCAGCAGCAGCAGCTAATACAACAGTGTACAGCAACTATATCGCAATTTAAAGAAATGTTTAATTCCTGGGCATATGTGCTTTAAGAACAGTAGACATGGTTTTCAAGACTCAGTAGAATATATAAAACCACTGGATGGATGGGAGTCTTGGAAATAGAAGACAGTGTCTCTGGAGATTGGAGAGGATTTAAGAACTAAACCCTTGGGAACAATGATATTTAAGAAGAAGAAAGAGGTAGAAAGAAAAGCCAGTAATAAAAGCAAAGGAAGCAACCAGAGATGCAAGAATGAAGTCCGTTAACACCAGAGGAGCTGGTGTTAACAGAAGCCAGAGGAGACTAGAGTTTTGAAAACTGGACAACAGTCAACAGTACCAAATGCTGCAGAGAGTTTAAGCCAATTGAATACCAAGGAAAACTCAAAGGTTTAGGCAACAATCATCATCGATGATTCAAAGGTCATTCCCAGCAGAGCAATGGCAATCAAAGCCAGGTTGTACTGGTTGGGGAGCCAACTCAGGGCACGACTTTTTACTGTGGTGATAAAAGATGAAAAGAAAGAATGAGCCATAGTCTGGGACAAAAACAAGATGCAAAGTGTCTGCTGTCTGTAAAAAAAAAAAATCATAAAATGAGTAGTTATTTTTAAAATGAAACATCCAAGCTGATGCTTAGTTCTCTGACTACCACTACATCCCAAATCTCTTGGACTGCAAGGAGATCAAACCATTCAATTATAAAGGAAATCAATCCTAAATATTCATTGGAAGGACTGATGCTGAAGCTGAAACTCCAATAAATACTTTGGCCACCTGACACGAATAACTGACCATTGGAAAAAACCCTGATGCTGGGAAAGATTGAAGGCAGGAGGAGAAGGGGACGACAGAGGATGAGATGGTTGGATGGTATCACAGACGCAGTGGACATGAGTTTGAGCAGGCTCCAGGAGTTGGTGAAGGACAGGGAAGCCTGGCATGCTGCAGTCCATGGGGGCGCAAAGAGTCAGACACAACTGAGCGACCAAACCAAACATCCCAAATGGCATTTTAAAATAATAAAAATAATTGGTGAAATTATTTTGTGTAGAACTTTGTGGTCCACAATATATGAGTCCATGCCCTGTCTCTGGTGTTTAACCAAAACTGATTTACTCAAAACCCCAAACCAAGAATAGTCTTATATTTAATCTGAGAGGAACTAAGACTCTAAAACCCTTCCTTTGATCAGGGACTGAGAGCACTTGAAAAGAATACTGTGGTAATCCTCCCACTCTCCACCTCTTAAAAAAAAAAAAAAAAAAGAAAGAAGCACTGATGCAAATACGAGTGCTTTTGTGTGTGTGTGTGTGTGTGTGTGTGTGTGTGTGTGTGTGCTTTGAACTAAAAATCACCCAATACCACAGGAGCAGGAAAAGTGCCCACGTGAAGGTTTTCTCTGATGAAGACAAAGACCAAAAAAACACTTCCTAACATGGTCAGTGGGTCTGAGAAAGAAAAGTCAAAGTCATTTTCATGGCAGCTGGATGCCAAAACTTTTACCCCTGTAATAACGCATTTTTTTCTGTGTGCAAGAGTTTCCCCCTAATGTTGGATGTGGAGAGCAAATGTGCTAAGTCGCTTCAGTTGTGCCTTACTTTGTGTGACCCTGTGGATTGTAGCCCACCAGGCTCCTCTGTCCATTGGGGTCTCCAGGCAAGAATACTGGCGTGGGTTGCTGTGCCCTCCTCCAGGGGATCTTCCCACCCCCAGGATTGCAGCCATGTCTCTTACGTTTCCTGCATTAGCAGGCAGGTTCTTTACCACTAGCGCCACCTGGAAGAGCAGACATCCACAGGTAAATATGATTAAAGAGCTCAGTGGATCCTTTCTATACTCCATCCTCCCTGCCCACTAATGAGCCAGCTTCTCGAGTGAAGGGACCTCTCCATCTAGTTCATACTGTATTCTCATGACATAGCACAGTGGCTGGCATGTCATAATTATCTAATTAATTAATTAATTAGTGCTTTAGCTGAGGCTCTTATCATCTCTTGCCTGAACAATTATGTTGCCTAAGAGTTGCCCCTGCTTTTATTCGCTTCCCTGGTATCAGTTACCTATTGCCATGTAGCAAACCCTCACAAAAGAGAGTGTCCTAAAACAGCAGCAATCCTTTATTTCACCCTCGAGTGTGGAATTTTGGCAAGGCTCAGCAGGATCGGCCCTTCTCTGTTCCATGTAGCATTCAACTGAATGGGCTCAGCTGGGGCCTGGAAGATTGACTTCCAAGATGGCACACTCACAGGGTACAGATTGTCAGCTGGGAGCTCAGCCATGTCAACTGAAGTCTGGAATTCCTCTCCTTGTGGACCTCTCTGTAGATGCTTGGGCATCCTCACGGTGTGATGGCTGAATTCCAAGAGCAAGTCTACCAAGAGAGCTAGGTGGAAGCTGCATTTCCCCCTATGATGTGACTCAGAAGACACACAGCATCATACGTCTGCCCAGATACTCCTCCACAATAGGAGCGTCAACCTCACATTATAGGAAGAGCATGTGGCATGTCTGACATTGTTGCAGCTGTTTATACAATCTGCCACATTCTAAGCATCTTGATCACGGCTTCTGGATTTGCTGAAACACAAAGCTGACTGTGGTACCTCTCCGCTTAAAAGCATCCAGCGTTCCCCTTTACTAAAAGGATAAATTCCCTACTCCTGGTAGAGGAACAGAGGAGCATGGAGGGTGTAGAAGGCTGCCAGGGCCAGGGCCTGGTCCCTGAGTCCTTCCCAGTGTCCCTGCTCACCTGGTCCACCAAGTCATGCTCTTCTGGTTATCTCAAAAAGATCATGTTATGTACCTGATCAAGGGCATCCTCACCCAGGAAGGGTGAGTAGTCATCCTCGCCACTGCTCCTCTGCCACAATCGGGGTTAGGGTACTTCTCTACATCATCCAGAGGAGCCTTCCATCGGACAATTTAAGGAACAATTTATTTTTCAGTTTGTCTTTGAAAATGACCTCCTGGGGAGAGCAAGCCTATTTTATTTATATATACATATGAACTTAGAACCTCACAATAATAATAGTTATCACTATATTAAAGGATAAAACTGTGACATACCAAGAATAAGTAACTGAATGTTACCATAAATGGCCAGGCTAAATTTTAATCTGCATCTTCCTGGTTCTAAAGCTCTCATTCCCCTCAGAAAGTGATCTATAAGGCTCTTAAATGTACCACTAGCACAAGTAATATGAAGAGATAAATGGTTTCTTCAGTTCTCAAAACTAGCAAAATAAATTTGAAAGATAAATGTAAAACCAGCATAAAAAACAAGCAATAATCATAAAACAAAGGGCTGTAAGCTTACGGCATCATCCTTTTGGAAAGTCTAGAGAAAAAGGACTAGGAATTAGTGCTTCTTACTAGGAATTAGTGCTTCTTATATGCACATCCCACCAAAAAGCAGAACAGAATAAAAATGGCCCATGGACACAGTTCTAAAGTATTTCATAAATACCTAGTAATTTCTAGAGAAGGCTGAGGAGATGTGAGGCAGTTGGGGAAAAAGATGTAGAAATGCTTCGAAAACAAGAGCCCTCCCCCACAATCTCAGTGTCTCACCTTCGCTTCTCCCTGGCTGGAAGGAAAGCTGGAGAGGGAATAGAGAATGATTATAATTGCTCAAAGCTAATTACCTCCAGCAATAACAGGGATTTTGCAATGCAGTAAAGAAAATAAATAAGACAAGATACCCTGAGGGAGGGAGAGACTTGGAAGGGAAGGAAACACAGAGAGACCCAGTTTTGCCTCCCTCTTCCTGCAGATCAAAACACTGTGGACAAAATCCTGAGTTTCACCTTCTGTAATTTCCAGGGGCTGGGAGCAAAGTCCATACAGCGACCAGAGACAGGTGGATGAAGTTTGGAAAGAGAATCATTGGGACTAAAAGTCTGTTCAAAAATAAAAAAAAAATAAAAATAAAAGTCTGTTCAAGGTGAAGTTTTGGGACTCTGCTTGGAATTAGGAAAACAACCCAAAGCCCAGAGTGATCTCAGTGATAACCCAAGAAAAGACTTTAAAAACTAAGCTGCAGAAAAGAAAGCAGAAATTGGTCTACTTACCATTTTTTTTTAATTTGAAACAGTAGGAAGGAAAGAATAATATTATCTAACATACACCCAAACCAAAATTCCAAAAGAAAAATATACTGAATAGGAAGTATTAAAAGTGCTAAGGGGTAAAAATTTTCCAAAAACACTAAAAGATGTGAATCTTCAGATTCAG
This sequence comes from Oryx dammah, assembly GCF_014754425.2. NCBI lineage: Eukaryota > Metazoa > Chordata > Mammalia > Artiodactyla > Bovidae > Oryx > Oryx dammah. Next base: position 188,208,722 of record NW_024070186.1, on the reverse strand, counting down.
GAAACACAAGATATATAAAGCAGGGTACCTAGAAAGGATACTCTGACGTATCCACAGTACATCATGGTACAATCACATAAAACCAAAGGCAAAGAAAAAGAAAGAAAATCTCAAGTAGCCAAGGAGAAATGTTAAATCGCATATAAAACAATGCCAATCAAACTGCCTCTTTATTTCCTTAACAGCATCTATGAAATCCAGAAAAGCATAGAATATTAACTTGAAAGTACTAAGAGACTGTCATTTTTATTAATGCTTCACCACTAAGTGAGTCTAAGCACTTTCAAATATAATCTTATAAAGACAGAAGGGGAAAGGTGGCCCAACAATAATAACTAAGGTGGAATTTTTTATTAGCTCATCAAGGTGGAAACTTAAGACTGGAAAATAAATATTGAAATAATAGGATGTGCTGTTTCATACCCCCAAAATAAAGTGTTGCAAGAAAATACATCCAGATAAACTGTGATCCCGTCTCAGAAGGAGTACTAAATTAAATACAAAGCTGAAGAAATACTGCATCTATGGCCCACGGGTCTCACTAAAGGGCCAGCCAAATGATATACTTCAGGGAAAAGGAGATGACCTACAAAGGAAGCCTAAGGTTCAAGAAATAACGTTAGCCAAATACAGCAATAGGCATCACAGAAAAATCCAAGGCAGTTGTTGGCAAACTGTAGATAGATCATGGGTCAAATTCAGCTCACAGTCTATTTTTGAAAATAAAACTTTATTAAAATACAGCTTCTCATTGCCTACGGCAGTTTCTACAAACAACAGCAGAACTGAATAACTGCAACAAAGACCCTAGAGCGTGTATCTAGCCCTTTACAGAAAAAGGTTGCTGACCCCTGGTTTAAAGCATTTGCAAAAGAAAACAACAAAAATAATAGTTAATGGGTTAAATGAAAAAAAAATAGCAGAATATATTGATATACAATAATATGTAAAACAGGGTAAGTAATTGAATTTAAAGTGTTCTAAGTTATACTATTATTATCTGGAGAAAAAAGACATTGTTTAACTTTGGATTTTATGTTTTTTAAACATATTGCAATTTTAAGAATAGTGGAAGTTTCCACTCCAAAACAATAGAGGGGAAGCATGAAATTTAAAAATGTCACCAATCCAAAACTAGACAGAAGAAGAAAATGGCAAAGCAGAGAAAAGACAAACTGAATAGAAGAACTATGATTCCAAAAAGACATTTAACCATATCAGTCATAAATGTATAGACTAACTAATATTCACCAGTAAACAGACAGAGAATGTCAAACTGAGGTTGCTTTTTTTAAAAAAGATATGCTAGTGTACAAAATGAATATTAAAAACACATAAAAATAACCGGTGTAGCTTCCTGATATCAAATAAACTAGACTTTATGGCCAGAAAAGTGCCTTTGTGAATAAAGAGCATTGTATTGCAGGCAAGTGTTTGCCTCACCAGGAAGATACAGCAATTCTTTAATTGTTCATGATTAATAGCATAGTCTCATTTACAAGATAAAAATTATATAACTTTCAGAGAAATTGTCAAATCCATCAACACAGATTGTAAAATACATCTTTCCTAAGAATAAATAAAGCAATCAGAAAGCTATCAAAGGTTTAAACTACACAATTATCCAAGCTTGACCTAATGAACATGTATATGTGTCCTGGCATCTAGCAATTATGGAAATCATATTCTATACAACCACTCATAAAGCATTTATAAAAACTGACATCATTACAGGTCAGAGAGTTCTTAAAGCTTTTCATAGAACCAACATCTAATAGACCACATTCAACCACATTGATCAAGTTAGAAATCAGCAATAAGATAACTAAGTCAAATGTGTTTGGACACTTTAGAAACACACTTTTAAAAGAACTTTTTTATTGTGGATATTTCCAAACATATATGTAATCAATCCTGTGTTTGTATCAACATTCAAACACACACTTTTAAAACCACTTATGGGTCAAAGAAATCATCATGAAAATATTTAAGTACTTGAGACTAAACCATAGTAAAGTCTTATACAACAAATTTCTTGGCACACACTAAAGCAAGGCTCATAAGGTTAATTTATAATCTTAACTTATTAAAAAATAAAGACTAAAAATTAAGGATCAAAGCATCTAATTTAAGAAGTTGGTGACAGAACACAGAATAAACTCAAAGGAAGCAGGAAGAAAATAATAAAAAAAATACTGGCTTAAATTAATGAAATCTAAAATAAAGATAAAATACAAAGGATCATCAAAGATTAAAGTAGGTTCTTTGAAAAAACTTAAAAAGTAAACCTTCTTACACTGAAAATACTTAAGAAAAAGAGAACAAACACAGTATCATGATTGAAAAGGCATAACTGAAAAAAAAAAGATTACAATAGACAATGAAACATGATATACACAATAAGAGAACATTGTAAGCACCCTTATACTGATAAATTTGAAAACAGAATAAATTGGCATTATCTTGAGGGGAAAAGAATATGAAAGTTACTCAGGAAGAAACAACAGACCTGAATGTTCCTAAAACAAATAAAGAGATTGAATCAGTACCTTATCTGATAAAAAAGAGCAAACTCAAAGAAACGCCCCCAGATAAGTAGGCTTTCAATTCTATAGGTTTTTTCTTCTTTTGCATTACTTACACTAAGGACGATAAAGAAGTCTGAGCACCAAAGAATTCATGCTTATGAACTGTGGTGCTGGAGAAGACTCTTGGACTGCAAGGAGATCAAACCAGTCAATCCTAAAAGAAATCAACCCTGAATATTCATTGGAAGGACTGATGCTGAAGCTGCAGCTCCAATACTTTGGCCACCTGATGGGAAGAACCAACTCATTGGAAAAGACTCTGATGCTAGAAAAGATTGAGGGCAGGAGAAGGGGGTGACAGAGGATGAGATGGTGGGATGGCATCACCAACTCAATGGACATGAGTTTGAGCAAACTCTGGGAGATAGTGAAGGACGGGGAAGCTTGGTGTGCTGCAGTTCATGGGGTCACAAAGAGTACAACTCAGTAACGGGACAACACTACTAAGGTTATCCATATCATTTAAAGCCATGGTTTTTTGGCTACCAAGTGTTATACAAACTTGGAGATTCAGGGAAAACTATATAACCAGATACTCCAAACACTGAGAAAATTCATCATAGAACTAAACTCAACATGTATGTTCTCCAAAACCACAGAGCAAGGCCTTGATATTTAAGGAGCTTCAAACAAATTCTTTATGAAGGTTGAGGTTCATGCTTAAGAACAGGTGAAGGGGATTAAGAAATACAAACTTTCAACTGTAAGACAAATAAGCCACAGGGATATAATGTACACATAGGGAATATAGTCAATAACACTGTAACTGCTTGGAATGGTGACGGATGGTAGCTGGTCTTATTGCAGTGATCACTTCATAATGTATAAAAATACTGAGTCACTATGTTGTGCACCTGAAACTAATAAAATATTGTATGTTAATGGTAACTCGATTTTTAATTAAAAAGGCAGGTGATCTGTCACATCATCCATGTTAGGAATTAAGACATTCCATTCCCTGAGTTTTCCCTTGAAATCCTAAAGTGGATCTAAAAAGTGCTTAAAAGTTTTCCAGAGTGAATGTGCAATAGGTCCCAGGTTGCTCTGTTGATAGTTCTTTAAGCTGCAGATGTCAGCTTTCCTTAGGTTAAATTTCCCCTCGACTGTTTCCCAGGGCTTTCATGGTGAGCTGCAATTCCCATCTCACTGTCCCTTCCCTCAGCTATTTGCTTTTTTCCTAGGAAACCTGGAAGAGTGAAGAACAGGTGGCTTTGGACTGTCAGAACAGAAACTCACTTGAAGCTTGCGTTGAAGAGAGCAGGAAGTACCTGGTTCACACGCACGTGCGTGTGTACTCACACACACACACACACACACAACAGCTCTTCTGTCATACACAGCTGGAAAGAACACTCCCCCAATTATCCAAAGGCACCTCTGGGTGCTGCTTCATCCTATAAGATCCAACAGTTGAGGGGGGCAGACACAGAAAGAAGGAAAGGGAAGGAACAGAGCAGTGGACTTTTCCCACCTGACTCCACCCTCATCCACATTTAGCACAAGCTTATTACCATCATTTGCTTCTCCAGTGAATGCAATTAAACGCAACTCCATGTCTGATCCACTGGGAACCTGAAATGCTGCTTACAAATTACCTACCTTCCTCGGCCATTACTGTGCCTGTTTAAGCCAGCATTGCACTAACAACCAGAAGGGAACTGCAGAAAAACACAGCTTGGAAGGGAGATGAACCTGAGTTTACATTCTTCGCCCTGGTGGTCTCCCACCTCACAATTTAGGATGTGCTTCAGCAAAATTTAACTTTAACCTACCGTTACCAAAGCTTTAATTAAAAACCCCATTCCCTTTGGACTCACTATTTGTCCCAGATTCAGTTATGCCCTATCCCAGATCTACATAACTGCCCTGCTTTCTGGCTGAGGTGACCCTGGAGCAAGGTCTCTGCTGCTGCTATCACTGCCAATACAGAGCCAGTGCCCACAGCGACAGCTGCCCCTGGTCCCTGATGTCAGCAGGGAGTACGCCACGATGGCGTCTTACCTCACACGGGTGCCACGCACCTCCGCGTCACAGTCACCACTCTGCGGTTTTCTCATAGCTCCTAAAGTGCGAAATGCCTCAGGACCCGCAAGGCACTCACAACTCACCTGGAAATGCAGGACAAACTTGGACCAATGGGAGATGGATGTCAACAGATAAATTCTCTCCCCACCCTTCCCTCTCTGCAACACGGCGGGGGTCGGGGGGAGACGTTGCCTTGGGGTGAAGCTGGTAACAGCTGAAAATGCCTCCTCTCTTTGCTCCCTTGCTTTCAGCCTCACTCTGGCCACCCTGGGATTACACTCCCCAATAAAGTGTTAGGTCTTACACCCTGACACCTCAGGCTCTGCTTTGCAGGGAACCTGGAGTGAGACACCATTCTTTGCTGGTGGGAAGCTGCTGCATAGCTCAACTTGGCACTCTGTGATGACGTAGATGGGAAAAGAATCCACCTGCCAATGCAGCAGGTGAAATGGGGGGGCGGTGCAGGGGTAGGGGTTTGATCCCTGGGTCAGGAAGATTTCCTGGAGTAGATAGAAGTGCCCACCCACTCTGGTATTCTTCCCTGGAAAATTCTTTGGACAGAGGAGTCTGGTGGGCTACAATCCGTGGGGCCACGAAGAGTCAGACACAACTGAGTGAGTGGGCAAACGCAACACACAGCTGACCTCCTTCATTTACAGCAGAAACAGCACAACACTTTAAAGCAATTATACTCCAATTAAAAAATGCTTTAAAAAGGGTTATCTTTGTCTCTCTGGGCTCCCTCCTTCAGGAACTGGACTCCTACTTATTGGCCATGAACTCAAGCCAAAACTGACCGCTCACACACACACTCCAGCCTGCGCCTTGACTAGTTCCCACACCCACACTAAATCCATCAAAGCATGAGCAGTGGATCATGCACAAAACAAAGGCTCACCTTCAACTTCCTGAAAGAAACTTTCTGCTGAAGTGTTTCACAGCTGTATTTTTTATATACATAGTCAGAAAGCAAACACTGAAGAATCCTTCTTTCAAGCAAATGTTGGTTCAAAATATGTGAGGCAAAAAAGAGGGAAGAGAATCATTACCCCAGATCAACTGTCATCACAAATTAAAGCATTTTAACATTCAAATATAAAAGCTTATTTTTAGGCAATTGAGCAGCTTCCTTAAATTTTATTGACAAGAAAAAATTAATTTAAAAAATCAGAATGTTTAGAAGTAGTTTCTCTAATCATGCATGGGTGATGTAAAAAGGAAACATAACAGAAAATTTTCACTTTGCTAATCCATTAGGTATTATGTTACATTTCATGCTTCTGAATCATTAGATTTTTTTAAAAAAAGCAAACAATATTACTGTTAGGATTTGACTTGCTACTGCTATGTTAAAATGAAGCATTTTTACATGAAATGTTCATTTTTATGTTTCTAATGTTTAGGGTTTTAATTAGTAGAGGCAACAGGAGGATTTCACGTGGCCCAGGGGCTACTCTCTGCTATATCAAATTTTACCCCTTCATGACTGGAAGCCAGAAAACCTTGAAATGCCTGGCAGTCTTTTGATAAACCACATCTTGAGTTTTGCTATCTGAGCATTCCAGCCTTCTCCTAAATCTCTCTGTTACCATCTTCCGGTGAGGCTAAATGTACCGCACAAATATCAATAGCAAAGTGAAATTTCAAAAGAACCACACACTTTACGTAAGCAGATGTACTCACTCATTGGCTATCTTTCCACTGAAGACACCTGTCTCGGCTGCAATTCCAGACTTTCCAGATTTCATTTGGCATATCAGGATTCACAAAGATAACCTGAAGGATTACAATTCAAGGAAGGTGCTGCCTCTTATTTGATTCTGAATAAGCAGGTAGATACAGATGCTTCTTTCATCAAAGGGACAAAATAACACATTTACTGAGCACTACTGTCAGGCACTGAGCTTACTACTTTGCATACAGTATCTCATCTGACAGTGTGATAGTTAGGGCAACAGTAGCTGTTGTAACAAATAAGGCCCCAAATCTCATCACACTCTCTGGAGTCTCATCTTGCTGGCAGACAAGGATAGAAGAGAGGAGAAAGGCACACCAAGTTCCGATTCACTTCTTGTCACTTGGTGAGATGGTGAGACCAGAGGTAAGTCCTCACCTAGAGGTAAGCTGCTTGGGAGGTGGTGGTGGGCGGGGGAGGGGGCAGTCAGCAAATGTAAAAACTGGCTGGAAAGCCTGTTCTCAGAGATAATCTATATTGCACAAAAGGGAGCACACTTTTTAGGGGTTTCTTTCCTGTCCTCACTACACACACACACACACACACACACACACACACAGATTCAGTGAAGCAGGCAGCTTTTCCATTTGGCTAATGATGAAGTAGGCTAACAGAGGTTTTGCAAATTTCCTAAGGTGTAATAATAACCCAGGTCTATAAGACTCTAAAACCCTGGATCTTTCCCATATATCATGTGACGTATAACAAGTATTTTGTACAGCTCTTTCAATCCACAAAGCACTTGGGGCTTGTTGGGAACTGGTGTGTGAAGCAGCATGCCCCTCCTCAATTCATATCAATAATGTATTTCTCACAATTTTATTCAATCAATGTTAAATGAATTAGCGTGTACCCTAAGGGACTTTGAACAATGATATATTTATTTATTTATGAAGGGTTTTTTTTTTTTTTCCAGGTTCATTTTAGAGAATAGCATGGTATTTTCAAAGCACAATAATTTTTAACACGGCAAAAAATTGTTTTCTAAGATATATAGGTTTGGTTTTAATTTGAATAGAAGGCTTTTATTTATAATTTCTTTAAACAATTCTGGTTTGCGGTTCACTAAAAATAAAAATGATACCTAGAACTAGTTCTGCCTGGGCTCAGTAAATTAATGTGGTAAGTTCTGTTTTATAGCTAAGTTGAATTCTGGTTCCTAGTAAAAACAGAGTCTTATTTCAAATAAAACTAGCTTGTTACATGTTTTTTTAAAGACTTTCCATATAGAGTTATTAACTCCTTCTTTGAAGCAATAAATCTTGGAGAAGATGAATATCCCTTTTACTTTCCTATCATGTTCCTCCCTCTAACTCTGACCACCAATCCATTTCATCTCTAGTTTGTCTTCTATCCTTTATTATATTGACTGTCCTGGTAATTAAAATGTTGTTTCTGAGTTCAAGTTTTCATTGAACCTCAAGTGGAAAGTAAGCAAGAAGGGTGATTTATCTCTATATAACAAACCAACCTAAAACTTAGTGATACAAAACAGCCATTTTGTTAAGCTCATAGCTCTGTGGGCCTGAAATTTGAGAAGGACCCTTACCGAGACAGCTGGCAGGCAGGGGGCAGACAATCGCTGGAGACTGGAACCATCTGAAGGTGCCTCACTCACGTGTCTTGTGACGGACGCTGACCAGGACCTTGGATGAGTGTTGGCTGGGACGTCTGTATCTAAATCTACATTTTCTCCCCCTATGTGGCCTACATAGCTGGGTTCCAAGAGCAAGTGTCCCAAGAGAACAAGACAGAAACAGGTAACATTTTCCAGATGGACCTGAGAAATTATGTGGCGTCATTTTTGGCATGCTCTGCGGCTGAGGCAGTCACACAGATCTGCCCACGTTCAGCGCTGGAGGACATGGAGGCCATCACTCCACAAGGAGGTTGTCAAGATCACATGATCAGAAGGTATGGGGTGGGAGATATCATTGCGATCATCTTTGGAAAATATAATCAGCCACAGGGGCTTCAGGAGACATGCCCAATAACACGGCAGATGGCTGAGCACTCTGAGACTGCAATGCTTACTGGACTTTCAGAAAGGCTTGGAATTAACCAAGGAGAATGACAAGAGAGAGAACTTAGTTCTCTAGACTAAATGTAGCTGTTGTCAGATGCTCAGACCTGGTCCCTGCAGAGCAATTCCTTTGGTCCCAAGCTCCTGGACTGCTGCCAGGCTGTAAGACTCAGCTTCTCTTCCTACAGCATCAATGCCAAGGCATATGTCTCCTCCACCCAAGGTTCAGAACACAGTTCTCCAAGACTCAGGTAAAGCCTGCTGTCATTCTCTAAAATCTGCCCTCCTCACTCTAGTCTTCTTGATAATGGAAACATCTCTTCAAATGTATGACCTCGCCCTTCAGTTTGACATTTATTTCCCAGAGCATTGGGCATTTAATACTGAATTCATCAGGTGCAGGGTCTCCAATGAATAGTCCAGGTTGGGTTCCAGCCATTCTATTCAGGCCCTTTGTGTTACCTTCCAGGAGAAAGATGAGACTGTGTTTCCTGTAAGTTGCGAGTTTAGTTTCCTATTTCCTGTGAGCAAATGCATGAAAATACATGCACACACAGCCTCCAAATACATAATCGCATTTGATACTCAAAATTACCTGTTGGAATAGACATTAATATCCCCATTTTGCATTTGCGGAAACTAAGGCTTAGCAGAAGTTAAAGGGCATGCTCGAGTGTCTTAAACCAGGATTAATAAGTCAGCTTCCAGCTCCCAGTTGTTCTTTCCTTCGGCCCACACTGGCTGGGCAGCTTCAGAAATTCTGCTTTTGAGTTCCGAGCACACAAGTCAATATTTCCCACCTGATATTAACCCGTTCATCATTTCCTTTGGAGAAGCCTCAGCCACAGATGTAGGTAGCTCCCCATCTCTGTTCTCCCTCCCTCTTGCCTACCCCTCCCTTTGAGCCATTCAATTTATTTCCCATCATTATCATTTTGGCTTGGATCTGCACCCACTGTCTCTAAGTGACAGAACACCTTGTAGCCCAAAGAGAAATGCTGCTCCTCTGCAAAGCCAGCCTTTGAGTCTCTTTTTAAAGCGAGTTCCTACCATGTGGCAGATTTTAATGACCCCCATCTCTCATGCCTGCATTGGGTCACCTGAGCCACACTGCTCAAAATGATCTAACCACCTCGTAACATCAGCCAGGCAAACTCAGGCTCACCACAGGGTGCCTGGCCTAATTCATTACACCACTCAAAGCCATAAATCACAGGAGTCTCCCCCTTCCCTCCCACCAAAAGGAGAGCTCACATGAAATCTATTTACATGGGATGATTATTCAATTAATTTTTTCATTACACTTGCCAGGAAGCATTGCCAGGATTTCTAAAACTGCCCTGTGTGTTTGCATTAATGATGACAGTGGTTTGTGCTACTTAATTTAGCAATCATAGCCCATTTGGAGGTCATGCCCAGCCATATGCAGAGTGGAGGTGGTGGAGGGGCAGCACCTGGTCAGGAACACGTGAGTACCAGACACGTGCCTAGGATGAGCACAGAGGTACAAATCCCTGTACATGCTCTCCCCCACAGCCATTCCCACTGGGCTGGCCTTCAGGGCCAACAGCCTCAGCAACCCAGGTGAAATAAGACACTTGGTTGTTCTTCCTTATCTCTTTCCACCCCTCCATATGGGCTGCCAGAGTGGTCTTCCCAAAGTATAAATCTGATCTTGATGCCCCTCACATCAGTGGTGCCTGGTGGCCCATGGAAGAAGGTACAAACTCCCATCTCATTTTGCATGCACCCTTTGCCTGCACAGAGCCAGCTTCAACTCTAGCTACCTACTCCCCCACCCCAAGATATTTAAGTGACTGGACCCATGCACCAGCCACTTAAATATCTCCACAGTACTCACAGTTCCTCAGCCAAACAAGGTCTCCCTGGCACCCAGGCTACTTCCTCTGACCAAAATGCCTTTTACTCCCTTAGTTCAGTTCAGTTGCTCAGTCATGTCCAACTCCTTGCAACCCCACAGACTGCAGCACACCAGGCTTCCCTGTCCATCACCAACTCCCAAAGCTTGCTCAAACTCATATCCATCGAATTGGTGATGCCATCCAACCATCTCATTCTCTGTCATCCCCTTCTCCTCCTGCCTTCAATCTTTCCCAACAACAGGGTCTTTTCCAATGAGTCAGTTCTTTGCATCAGGCCACCAAAGTATTAGAGTTTCAGCTTCAGCACAAGTCCTTCAATGAACACCCAGGATTGATCTCCTATAGGATGGACTGGTTGGATCTCCCTGAAGTCCAAGAGACTCTCAAGAGTCTTCTCCAACATCAAAAGCATCAAATCTTCAACACTCAGCTTTCTTTGTAGTCCAACTCTCACATACATACATGACTCCTGGAAAAACCATAGCTTTGACTAGAAGGACCTTTGTTGTCAAAGTAATGTCTCTGCTTTTTAATATGCTAAGTCAGTCATAGCTTTTCTTCCAAGGAGCAAGTGTCTTTTAATTTCATGGCTGGAGTCACCATCTGCAGTGATTTTGGAGCCCCCTAAAATAAAATCTGACACTGTTTCCACTGTTTCTCCATCTATTTGCCATGAAATGATGGGATCAGAACTCTGTTGCATTTTTGATGATCCAGCAAATGTTGGCAATTTGATCTCTGGTTCCTCTGCCTTTTCTAAAACCAGCTTGAACATCTGGAAGTTCACGGTTCACGTATTGCTGAAGCCTGGCTTGGATAATTTTGAGCATTACTTTACTAGCATGTGAGATGAGTGCAATTGTGTGGTAGTTTGAGCATGCTTTGGCATTGCCTTTCTTTGGGATTGGAATGAAAACTGACCTTTTCCAGTCCTGTGGCCACTGCTGAGTTTTCCAAATTTGCTGGCATATTGAGTGCAGCACTTTCACAGCATCATCTTTTAGGATTTGAAAGAGCTCAACTGAAATTCCATCACCTCCACTAGCTTTGTTCGTAGTGATGCTTTTTAAGGCCCACTTGACTTCACATTCCAGGATGTCTGGCTCTAGATGAGTGATCACACCATCGTGATTATCCAGGTCGTGAAGATCCTTTTTGTACAGCTCTTCCGTGTATTCTTGCCACCTCTTCTTAATATCTTCTGCTTCTGTTAGGTCCATACCATTTCTGTCCTTTATCAAGCCCATCTTTGCATGAAATATTCCCTTGGTATCTCTAATTTTCTTGAAGAGATCTCTAGTCTTTCCCATTCTTTTGTTTTCCTCTATTTCTTTGCACTGATCACTGAGGAAGGCTTTCTTATCTCTTCTTGCTATTCTTTGGAACTCTGCATTCAGATGCTTATATCTTTCCATTTCTCCTTTGCTTTTCACTTCTCTTCTTTTCACAGCTATTCGAAAGCCCTCCTCAGACAGCCATTTTGCTTTTTTGCATTTCTTTTCCATGAGGATGGTCTTGATCCCTGTCTCCTGTACAATGTCACGAACCTCCATTCATAGTTCACCAGGCACTCTATCTATCAGATCTAGGCCCTTAAATCTATTTCTCACTTCCACTGTATAATCATAAGGGATTTGATTTAGGTCATACCTAAATGGTCTAGTCCTTTTCCCTACTTTCTTCAATTTAAGTCTGAATTTGGCAATAAGGAGTTCATGATCTGAGCCACAGTCAGCTCCCGATCTTGTTTTTGCTCACTGTTTAGAGCTTCTCTATCTTTGGCTGCAAATAATATAATCAATCTCATTTCGGTGTTGACCATCTGGTGATGTCCATGTGTAGAGTCTTCTCTTGTGTTGTTGGAAGAGGGTGTTTGCTATGACCAGTGTGTTCTCATGGCAAAACTCTATTAGCCTTTGCCCTGCTTCATTCTGTATTCCAAGGCCAAATTTGCCTGTTACTTCAGCTATTTCTTGACTTCCTACTTTTGCATTCCAGTCCCCTATAATGAAAAGGACATCTTTTGGGGTGTTAGTTCTACAAGGTCTTATAGGTCTTCATAGAACCATTCAACTTCAGCTTCTTCAGCGTTACTGGTTGGGGCATAGACTTGGATTATTGTGATATTGAATGGTTTGCCTTGGAAATGAACAGAGATCATTCTGTCGTTTTTGAGATTGCATCCAAGTACTGCATTTCGGACTCTCTTGTTGACCATGATGGCTACTCCATTTCTTCTAAGGGATTCTTGCTGACAGTAGTAGATATAACAGTCATCTGAGTTAAATTCACCCATTCCAGTCCATTTTAGTTCGCTGATTCCTAGAATGTCGATGTTCACTCTTGCCATCTCCTGTTTGACCACTTCCAATTTGCCTTGATTCATGGACCTAACATTCCAGGTTCCTATGCAATATTGCTCTTTACAGCATCGGACCTTGCTTATATCACCAGTCACATCCACAACTAGGTATTATTTTTGCTTTGGCTCCATCCCTTCATTCTTTCTGGAGTTATTTCTCCACTGATCTCCAGAAGCATATTGGGCACCTACCAACCTGGGGAGTTCCTCTTTCAGTATCCTATCATTTTGCCTTTTCATATGGGCTCCAAAATCACTGCAGATGGTGACTGCAGCCATGAAATTAAAAGACGCTTACTCCTTGGAAGGAAAGTTATGACCAACCTAGATAGCATATTCAACCTTTGCCAACAAAGGTCTGTCTAGTCAAGGCTATGGTTTTTCCAGTGGTCATGTATGGATGTGAGAGTTGGACTGTGAAGAAAGCTGAGCACTGAAGAATTGATGCTTTTGTGGTGTTGGAGAGGACTCTTGAGAGTCCCTGGGACTGCAAGGAGATCCAACCAGTCCATTCTAAAGGAGATCAGTCCTGGGTGTTCTTTGGAAGGACTGATGCTAAAGCTGAAACTCCAATACTTTGGCCACCTAATGTGAAGAGTTGACTCATTGGAAAAAACTCTGATGCTGGAAGGGATTGGGGGCAGGAGGAGAAGGGGACGACAGAGGATGAGATGGCTGGATGGCATCACTGACTCGATGGACGTGAGTTTGAGTGAACTCCAGGAGTTGGTGATGGACAGGGAGGCCTGGCGTGCGGTGATTCATGGGGTCGCAAAGAGTCGGACACAACTGAGCGACTGAACTGAACTGATGGGGCCGGATGCCATGATCTTAGTTTTCTGAATGCTGAGTTTTAAGCCAACTTTTTCACTCTCCTCTTTCACTTTCAACAAGTGAAAACTCCCTTAGCCACCTGGCAAATCTGCACCTACTATTCAATACCCAGCTCAAATGTCACTCCTCTGGGGAAGCTTTTATGGCTCTCACAAGGCAACTAACAATCTTTTTCTGAGGTCCAATAGTGAAAGTGAAGTCGCTCAGTCATGTCTGACTTTTTGAGATCCCATGGACTGTAGTCTACCAGGCTTCTTTGTCCATGAGATTTTCCAGGCAAGAGTACTGGAGTGAGTTGCCATTTCCTTCTCCAGAGGATCTTCCTGACCCAGGGATCAAAGCCAGGCCTCCTGCATTGCAGGCAGATGCTTTACCCTCTGAGCCACCAGGGAAGCCCAATAGCACATTGTAAATGCTTTAATCACAGCCCATACCTCAAATTTTAACTCTCTGCTTTCCTGTGAGTTAGTCAGTTCAGTGTCCTGGTCGTTCTTTCTTGTATCCCTAATACATGGACATCCAAATGAGAACTTTTTGAAACAGACATATTGTTTGGAATTTATCTTGACCTATTGACAATCCCCAGAACTGGTAATTTTTTCTACTGAAGTATAGTTGATCTACAATGCTGTTTTAGTTTCTGGTGTACAGCAAAGTGATTCAGTTTTATATATATATATTTTTTTCTTTTCCATATTCTTTTCCATTGTGGTTTTATTTTTTCCATTATACTGAATACAGTTCCCTGTGCCATACAGGAGTATCTTTTTGTTTATCTGTTTTATATATTTTGTGGTGATTGTCCAGTCGCTAAGTTGTGTTTGACTCTTTGCAACCATATGAAAGTGAAAGCGTTAGTCACTCAGTTGTGTCCAACTCTTTGCAACTCTATGGGATAGAGCCCACAAGACTTCTCTGTCCATGGGATTTCCCAGGCAAGAATACTGGAGTGGATTGCCATTTTCTTCTCCAGGGCATCTTTCCAACCCAGGCATTGAACCTGGGTCTCCCACATTGCAGGCAGATGCTTTACTGTCTGAACCACCAGGGAAGATCTTTGTGACCATATATAGTAGTTTGTATTTGCTAATCCCTAACTCCTAATTTATATATCCCTCCCCTTTCCCCTCTGGTAACCATAAGTTTGCTTTCTATGCCTGGGAGTCTGTTCCTGTTGTGTAAATAAGTTCATTTGTATCATATTTTAGATTTCACATGTAAGTGACATCATATCATATTTGCCCTTCTCTGTCTTACTTCACTTAGTGTGATAATCTCTAGGTTGATTCATGTTTGCTGCAAATGGCACCATGGCATTTTTTTTTTATAGCTGAGCAGTACAGCATTGGTATTTTTTTTTAACAGTCCCCAAAGTTGTTTCTTTAGCTGCCAAGTCCACAGACCTTGAGTTGGGGATGTACCACTGCACAATATGGCCTGCCTCAGAGAAGGGTTTTAGTGATGATTTTGTAACACGTGGAGGAATGCATGCTTATGGGGCAGAATCACAGAGTAGGGTGGTGTTGATAAAGGAAACAGGGCAGAGACTGCTCTTTCCTCTCCATTACAGGCCAACACTGATCTAAAAGGGATCCTAACCCTGGGAGCCTGTTAGAGAAGAAATGAATAAAACACCAATTTGTATCTAATGTAATTGCATTGGCTTCTACGCTCCAAGCACAGTGTGTGCTCTCTGCTGGGCACCTGCCCTTTGCTGTTGGCTCTGGGTACAGAAGATAAGGAGGATGGCCAGGTGATGCCTGTGGAGACTGATGCAGTGCTAGGAGCTCCAACAGGGTGTCCAAGGATGCCTCTGGACATACAGCCCTCTCTTCCCTTGCCCAGGCATAGGGAGAGCCTTCAGGATCCACTGGCCCCCAGGCTGTGAACCAGAGTCATAAATGTCACCTTCTGTTCTACAGTTGCTGAAGCCAAGGCCCTCGATTGCTTCTGTCTCCTTTCTGAAGGACCAGCATCTCAGGGGTATTGCCTTTGGCTCCCAAATTGACTTCCCCTCTTGGTTTTACTTGGAATGTAAGTTCATTCTGAACCATTGGTATATGATATAGATCAGGGGTGCCCAACCTCCAGGGTACAAACAAGTACCTCCCATCAGATCAGCAACAACATTAGATTAGAAATAAAGTGCACAATAAATGTAACGCACTTGAATCATCCTAAAACCATCCCCCCTCCTCCAGTCCAAGGAAAATCATCTTCCACAAAACTGGTCCCTGGTGCCAAAAACATTGGGGACTGCTGATATAGATCATACTGGGGACATAGGACTTAGTTGGTCAGGCCTTCACCTCAGTCCATCAAAGTCTCCACTGACTACGAACCTTCCCCTGTCAGGACCTTGGAAGGGAGGGGAAATGTCTCTCGTTGTGTCCAAGTTCACATCTGAAACTGCCAGTGCTTTTGTGCAAAGGACTGGCCCTACCACGGAAGGCTGGGGTGACCTCCATGCATTGTTGATTTGAGTTACACAGAATTAGATGCCTTCCTGACATCCCCTCTTGGCTACTTGCTGTGTCTTGAAATGCTGACCCCAGGTTCAACGCAGAGTCTCTTGACATGGACATTTCATCCTCCTGGGGATAAACCAACACGCTGTACTTTTAGAAACTGGATTCTTGGTGGCTCAGACTAAAGAATCCACCTGCAATGCAAGAGACCTGGGTTTGATCCCTGGGTCAGGCAGATCCCCTCGAGAAGGCAACCCACTGTAGTATTCTTGCCTGGGGAATCCCATGGACAGAGGAGCCTGGCAGGCTACAGTCCATGGGGTCACAAAAGAGTCAGACACAACTGAGTAACTAACACTCTCAGATAAGTCATCATTATACTCCAGTTGATAAAATACTAAGAAAACCTAGAAAAATCTAGACAAACCCAGAAAATGAGAAAAACAGGGGAAGAAATGAACCTTTATTGAACCTTTACTATGCGCAAGTAAGCTCAATCACTTCAGCCATGTCCAGCTTTTTGAAAACCCACGGACTGCAGCCCACCAAGCTCTTCTGTCCATGGGATTTCCCAGGCAAGAAGACTGGAGTGGGTTGCCATTTATTTCTCCAGGATATCGTTCTGACTCAGGGATTGAACCTGTGTCTCTTGCAGGCAGATTCTTTACTTTTGAGGCACTTGGGGTTGCAAAGAGTCAGACTTACAATGTGCCTGGGATTAAATATTCCATTTAATGCCCACAACCACCTTATGACACAAGTATTATTGTGCTCATTTACAGATGAGAAAACTGAGGCTTATGTGGATGGGGTTACTTGTCTAATTTTGTATGGGAGTCAAAACCATGGCTACCTAACTCTAAAGCCTTTAATTACGTCATTCTCCAATCCTTTTCCCAAGTGAGACCTTCTAGCAGGGCTTGAAGTAAAAGGTTTTGAGTCTTGTCTATGTACCATGCATTTTAATTTGGGAAAAACCTGTAAAGAAAGAGGCAGTATTTACAGCACGTTACCAATGTTTGGGCAGCACAAGACCCCAGGATTCCGAGGCAAGTCGACAATAGTAGGGGTCAAGGGCCAAGGCCCCCTTGAGCTGCTAAGCTAGGGAAGTTCACATCCCCTGGTCCCCTGTGAGGTACGTGTGCTAAGTCGCTTCAGTCATGTCTGACTCTTTGTGACCCCATGGACTATAGTCCACCAGGCTCCTCTGTCCATAGGATTCTCCAGGCAAGAATACTGGAGTGGGGTGCCATTTCCTACTCCAGGGGATTGTCCCAACCCAGGGATGGACCTGCATCTCTTACATCTCCTGAGTTGGCAGGTGGGTTCTTTACCACTAGCACAATCTGGAAAGCTAGGGAGGACAATTGGCCAACCCATATTTCTCTGGTTGAGAGGACAGGATGAAAAGAGTCAGCTATGAAAATTCAAAATCAGACCCACACATATATTAACGGGGTAGGAGCAGGAAAAGAGGGAGAAATTTTCAAAGAATAGAAAGACAGGATGTCTTTGAGGAAATAGGGAGACAGTCGACTCACAGACATGTAATTCCTGTAAGCCTAAGAGCCTTGCTGCATTCTCATCACTAGACATGTGCTTAAAATATGGGTGGGTCCACCAGGGGCAATTAGTTCTAAAGGACAAAAGAGGTGCCGGGAAACTGGCATTTAAGGGTGAGGACCACATCCCATCCCTTTGGCCTCAGCTGATGTGAGAGTATCTGGCAGCGGATGGGCCCCCAGAGCTGGCAATTCCCTCTCGACCACAGAAAGGTGGCAAGTGATTATTTTGTGTCTCCAGGCAGGAGATTCATTTAACTTCTTTTTGGTGGAGACCTATAAATGTTATCATAGTCTCTGCTGTCAAGTTTTGCACTCCCTGTAAAAACTCAGGCTGTTCATTCACTTCATGGCCTCCCAGGAAACATGAAACCCCCCATGGTTGATACAGGTGATGGAGGAGGTGGTGTCTGTAGCCAAGCTTCCCAAGAGGCTTCCTCACAGCCCCCTCCCTCTCTTCCCCTCCCCTCTCCCCTCCTGAAGGCTAGCTGGCAAAGCTAGTCATCGAAGACACGTTTGACCTTTGGAATGCATAGGAGGGTTTAGTGGAAATCCTTCTGATTTTCTCCCATCAGTTGTTGTTTAGTCACTAAGTCATATCCAACTATTATGTGACCCCATGGACCGTGGCGCACAGGGCTCCTCTGTCTATGGGATTTCCCAAGTAAGAATACTGGGGTGTGTTGTATTTCCTTCTCCCAGGGATTTTCCTGACCCAGGGTTTGAACTTGAGTCTCAGTGTCTCCTGCACTGCAGGTGAATTTTTTACCACTGAGCCACCAGGGAAGCATGTCCCAAGGAAGCCTTATACCACCAACCTCCCGTCAGCCTCCCTGAAAAGACTCCAGCAGCTGCCATCTTGTTCCCCTCTTGGGATTAGCAGTCAATCTGTCCATCTCATCACTGGGCCTTTTGGGCAGACTTTTGACTGCTTTTAAGCCTTTTTACTGGGCTTTCCTAGTGGCTCAGACTGTAAAGAATCTGCCAGCAATGCAGGGACCCTGGGTTTGATCCGTGGGTCAGGAAGATCCCCTGGAGAAGGGAATGGCTACCCACTCCAGTATTCTTGTCTGGAAAAATTCCACGGACAGAGAGCCTGGAGAGATACAGTCCATAGGGTTCCAAGACACTGAATCAAAAACATAAATGCTAGTCTTTAAGTTACTCAATCACTACAGTGCCTTTCCAATTACCTAACTAAACACAAGGTTAACCTACAACTTTAGCTCACTGGTCTTCATCTAAACAGTGTCAGGGGTGGCTGTGAAAAGCGTTGATATTGTAAGAAAGGCCACATGGCCTTCTGCCTGTGTCACTGACGAAGAAGGGAAGCCTGGAGGGTTTTGTTTGTTTTCTGTTATTATTAAAATGAATATGTGGGGGTTGGGGGAAAAGCTTGAAATATGCCATAAAGTATTGAAAATTAAATCTTTAGAAACACCTTCATAATACCACAATTCAGAGATAATCCTTGTTAACATTATGGTACATTTCTTTTCACACACATACATAATTTGCAATTTATGACTTTTTCCTGTTATTTTTATCAGCTAGTTTTCATAGGCAGCCCATCAGTTAGTCATCTTTTGGTTGTGACAGAAAATATAACTCAGAGTGCCTGATGCAGAGAAGGGAATTTATGGGCTCACCTACATGAGAGTTCAGGGAGAAGCCTGTGTCAAACATGGTAGAATCTGGAGCTTTAAGCCACGCCCCTGAGGCCTGACCTCTTGTCACCTCTGCTCTGCTTTCCTGTGTGGTCTCCACGCTAGCCTGGCTTCTTCCTCAGGCTCGCAGAATGGCAGCCCACGACTCTGGGATTCTCCTCGTAGCTTCACAGCAAGTTTCAGCCGAAGGGTCGCATCACTAGCTCTGATGTGGTCCCCCAGCTCTGAACCCATCTCTGTGTCCAGGATGATACTATTCTCTGATTGGCCAGGAGTGTGTCACATGACCACTCCGGGAGCCAATAAGAAGAGTCTCTGCCTCCCAACTTGATGGACTGAAAGGCAGAGATGATTTCATGCGATGAATTTGGCTTCAAGGCCAATGTCAGGATGTTCTGGTGGAATCAGTGTCATTGACACTGTCCACTGCTGCTGTGGCTGCCGCCATGTATTTAAAGTGGCAGACATGTGGTTGACTCATGTCTCCATTGGTCCAATGCAGACATAAGTAGGAGGGAAACATATCCTGTGACAATGGACATGAGTTTGGGTGAACTCCGGGAGTTGGTGATGGACAGGGAGGCCTGGCGTGCTGCGGTCCATGGGGTCGCAAAGAGTCAGACTCGACTGAACTGAACTGAACTGACCTTCTATCTGTAGCTAAATCTGATTTTTTTGTTTTTTATCTGTTTAACTGACTATTTGTGGTAGAAGACTTACAGAGTAGTAACTGAGCCTCTTACTCCTAGCCCCAAATCCCCAAAGACAGGCTAAATGTTCTGCTTAATTCCACCTGCTCCGTGAGAATTTATGAGATCCATACTCTAAACCCACCTCCCGCCACAGCCATGGGCTCCTAAAAGGAGACTTAGCCCAAGATAGTCCCCAGTTGGTCATTACATAATTCTTCCTTTATTGTTTTCCTTTATGTATCCTTTTAGTGGGAGCACAGAGAAGTCTGTAGAAAAAGATGCTTGAGAGTTTGGGATTTGGGAGGCTGAGCACATTAGGTTTTTCAATTTATAGGTTTTAGCATGTGAGTGCTACTGCCATGTAGAACATGGGAGGGCTCTCAGCATAACAATCAAAGGAAAAGAAAAGGATAATAGGGAACAAAAATAACCATGTGCACAGAAAGCACTTTACCATGCCTGTAAACATCCTTTGAAAATACGATTTTAATGGTTGCATAAAACTCCATTGTATGAATGTAGAGTATTAGCCAGTCATTGTTGGATGCTTTCTAGTTTTGTTTTTGCTTTGCACTGTTCTATTAATGTGTGTGTGTGTGTGTCGCTCAGTTGTGTCTGATTCTTTGCAATCCAGTGGACTATAGCCTGCCAGGCTCCTCTGTCCATGAGATTCTCCAGGCAAGAATATGGGATAGGGTTGCCATTTCCTCCTCTTGAGGACCTTCCCAACTCAGGGATTGAACCCAGGTCTCCTGTGTTGCAGACAGATTCTTTTACCATCTGGGCCACCAGAGAAGCCTGTTCTATTAATAATACAATGCTATAAGGAATATCTTTGCATATAAATCTTTAACTGCTTCTTTATTTCCTCAGGATACATTTCTAGAAATGGAATGATTGGATCACAGGCTTTTTACATTGAACTTCCAGGAAAGGACTCAGCTATAAGACCACCCACTGGGTGTGACCTGGGTCTCCTCTGACCCTGGCCATGCTGCTAACATGAGAAAAAGAATATTGGGGTTGAGAAGAAATGATAAAGCAGATGGCAGCCTGGAAGTGATTTCTTAAGAGAGCCTCAGGAGAGGGAAAGTTGAATCAAAATTAAAAAGTGGAGCAAAAAGTTGTCTTCCTTGGAGTCTATGTGGAATGGAGCCGTGAAACTGTCCTGCTCTCCATCTTGACACAAAGGTCACCCTGGTCAGTACAATATTGATAGACCCCTGGGTCCTAGGAGGTGGGCTAGAAAACTGGTTTTTCAGCCATCCAATTAAAATCAACTAAATATGTTAAATAAAACCTACTCCTCTTAGTTAACCATTCAAGCTACACAGAGACAGAAGTGAACTTAATCATGCATTCATTCACTCAACAAACATTTCCCGAGATGTTTATTTGCAAAACATTATTCTAGGAATTTGAGGCTACAGAATTCGAAATGAAGAAAATAAATCTCTGTAATAGCTAAGCAAAACCTTCCATACATAAAGAAGTAAGTCCTAAATATGTGCATTACTTTTACTGAAATAGAATGGTTCCTAGGTGAAACCAAGACCCGATGGTGAGTTAACTGATTTTATTAACTTATCCAGAGATAGACTATATCAGAATAAAGAGAGATGTGATCAGAGAACAGTGAAGAGGGAAAATGAGAGAGATCCATTCTGGCAGTGCTCATCAAAGCACTCCTCATGGGACTTCCCTGGTGGTCCAGGGGCTAAGACTCCCAATGCAGCGGGCCCAGGTTCAATCCCTGGTTGGGGAACTAGATCCCACATGTTGTGACAAAGAATTCACATGCTGCAACTAAAGATCCTAGTGCTGCTGCTGCTGCTGCTGCTGCTGCTGCTGCTGCTAAGTTGTTTCAGTTGTGTCCAACTCTGTGCGACCCCACAGATGGCAGCCCACCAGGCTCCACCGTCCCTGTGCGGCAAATAAAGATTTCACTTGCCACAACAAGAAGATTCTGCATGCTGCAATGAAGATGGAAGAACCCGAGTGCCCCAACTAAGACCTGGTGCAGCCAAATAAAATACATTAAAAAAAAATAAACAAATAAATCCCAGGAAGTGGCCTAGGAAGCCCACAGGAACACATGATTTGTTTGATTTCTCTGTGGACATAGAAGCATCAGACCATCAGAGCCTGATGATATCAAACATTCAAATCCACCACTGAGGCCCCTTGCTCTGATCTCTTATAATCCGTGCAACCTTCTGACAATTTGACACTATCTGTAGTCTTCCGAGATGGAGAAAATGTGCACATCAGGTTCATGTGAATGTCTGCTCCTGTGTTTCCCGTTGTAAATTAGTGAATTGACATTTTGATTTATATAGATGAGTTTCTTGTGAGCTGGGTTAATTTACACCCTGAGAAACTGGCTCACTTAATATGCCGAGAGAATCAACCTTCTATGCCCTCAAGGCTGAGGATTTAGATTCGCCAAAGTGGATCCAGCCTGTACAGTCACCGATGACCAACGAACCTGCTCAGCACAGTGCCTGCTGTGTAGAAGTTGTCCAACAAATGCTTCCTGACTTAAATGGATGTGAATGGGATGAGTTTGATTTAATTATTGTTGGGGGAGAGAAAAGGAGGAGGGAAGGAGTGGGAAGGGAGTGGGGAGGGAGACAAGGGCAGGCTCACAGATTTGGGAGGTCACCAGGACAGTCAGCTGAAGCTATGGGAATGAATGAGGTCATCCAGGAATAAAAGAACTTGTAGGAGGGAAAAGAGTCAGGCTCAACTTAGTGACTAAAAAACAAGAGGGAAGAAGGGGAGCTGATGGCAGTAACTTAGAAAATCAGTCCTTACTACTTCTGCTGGGCTCCATCCCAATCTTTGCAAGACTGACAGGTGTTACTCACATTTCTCCTCCTAACCATCTCTAAGGACCCTATCAAATTACCCAGTCCCTTGGACAGCCCACGGAAACGCATCCCCTGATTCTGTCTCCTCCATGGCACTCCCTCAGATGGTAACTTGCTAATTGTCCTGGCCCTGCCATCTCTCCACCATACCCATCCCATGAGAGCAAGGATATTTTTCCCCAACACTGTGTTCTCAAGGATCTAAAAGACTGCCTAGCACCTATTAGGTGCTCCATAAATATGTATTCAATAAAAGATGAATCAACAAAAGGTAAGAAGCTAAAGGAAACTGTACAGAAGGAGAAGGACGCAATCAGCCTGCTCACTTTTTACCAAAATATATTTTTCTCCACCAAGAATCCCCATTAAAGAATCAAGTTTCAATATTTGCAATATTTTATTTTGCATTCAAAGACCCAAATACTTGATCTCTGGCTCTTCTTAATGGCCTCAGGAAGAATGCCAAAAAAAAAAAAAATCACCAGAAAGATGATTTTCATTCACTCAAACTCAATATTTATACTGGAATATAGAAACATGATTCTAAGAGGAAAAAAAAGTAACAAGAAGATACAACTTATTTCAGTCTTAGTCCTACTTTCTATTTTTACTCCTTGAACAAATGACTTAAACTCTCTGAACCTTAATATCCCCAGGTGTAAAGTAGGTGTATCAATACCTGCCTCTTTTCTTCCCAACTCTGAGGTCTATTTTAACTCATAAAATGTGGAAACTATCTAACAGTGGCTTAAGGTTAGCAATTTTATAGGTTACAGAGCTTGTGAATTTTTTGATAGCTTTGGAGAGAAGAGTGAATTATTATTTTTATGGTCATAATTCAGAGACAGTTCATCACATTATATAACTTTGAAAGGAATTGTTCTTTGACCAGAAAAATAACATGTTTACATTATGGACTGTTACGCTAGTAATAGGATCCATCACTACTGCATTAATGAAAAGGAAGATGCTAGAGTGAGAGGAATGGAAAATCAATTTATCTACTTCTCCAACCCAACATTTGTCTGCTGACACCAAGTGCTGATAGTTATTGAGTCAAGTATCAGATGTTTATGTAACATCTCAAACACTACAGGCTGCCAAGATTTTCTTCTGCAAATTCCAACTGCCTGACTTAAGTTCCAAGTAGAATTTCTTTCTTCTCCTGCACATCCATGGTATTATTGGGTTGGGTCAAAAAGTTCGTTCAGATTTTTTCCATAAGATGCTATAAGAAAACTGGAATGAACTTTTTGGTCAACCCAGTACATTGACTATTTTCCACCTGTGATTGATAGAGTGGAATGAATGACTTTATAATTATGTAAGCTAAATTTTCACTGCAAATACCATTAACTTGACTAAAATGGGCTTAAAAACATTGGAGTTTGTCTCATCCAGAAAAAATTCTGGGAAAGGACAGTCTAAAAATGACATGGCAACTAAATAATGCCATCAGAAGCTCACCTGGTAAATGCTTAACAAACATCCTGAAGGATTCAGTTCAATTCAGTCGCTCATTTGTGTCCAACTGTTTGCGACCCCATGGACTGCAGCACGCCTGGCCTCCCTGTCCATCACCAACTCCCAGAGTTTACTCAAACTCATGTCCATCGAGTTGATGATGCCATCCAACCATCTCATCCTCTGTTGTCCCCTTTTCCTCCTGCCTTCAATCTTTCCCAGCATCAGGGTTCTTTTCCAATGAGTCAGTTCTTTGCATCTGATGGCCAGAGTACTGGAGTTTCAGCTTCAGCATCAGTCCTTCCAATGAATACTCAAGACTGATTTCCTTTATGATGGACTGGTTGGATCTCCTTGCAGTCCAAGGGACTCTCAGGAGTCTTCTCCAACACCACAGTTCAAAAGTATCAATTCTTTGGTGCTCAGCTTTCTTTACAGTCCAACTCTCACATCCATACATGACTACTGGAAAAATCATAGCTTTATCTAATCCTGAAGGATTAAATAATATTAAAATGTAATAGAAGAATTAGGAAATTAGAAGTTTAGGGCATTACATTTATTTTAATAGAATATATTTAATTGTAAGTTTATATAATTAATAATAATGGCTGTGCTGAAAAACAGGCTTGCAAAATTCCTGGAAATTTAGTAGTCAGTTCTCACAAGCTGGTACAGCTGTCTCCAACACACCATTGAATGCAAGTACTTTACATCATTTTGCTTGTCTGTCTTCAAAGTGTATACTTTCATCAGCATGCTTGTTGCCTCATGGTTGCAAGACGGCTACTGCTCTTCCAAACCTCATGTGTGCATGCCAGGCAGGGAGAAGAAAAAGGGGTAAAATAGCTAAAGCAGCATAATACTTGCCCAAGGCCCCACTTGGTGATTTCTGGCTGGTTTTGTGCTACATGTGCCTAGACAGAAGATGACTAGGCAGAAAGGAATTATGAATGAAGGCTAGGTTGGCCAATCAAATGGGTCTGCCATAAAAATAAAAATTTATCTTTGGAACTCCAATGTTCAAGACACCCTACCATGTCAGCACCATGATAAAGGGATGAAAATAGAGTGGTTCAAGACTCAGTGCTCACTCTCAAAGATGATTAGAAGACAAGACAAGTACACAGAGAAATATAGCCAGTAATTTCCACCCTGAGAGCCAAGTACTTGTTCAGAAGCTACGTGGTTCTGGACCTGACAGAGGCAGGCATCACTCATGACCATGTGGGCCATTTCAACAAAAGAGTTCATCATCACAGAATGAGAATTCAGGTCAAACAAGTGACTTCGACAGGTTTATAAATTCTGCTTAATTTGAATCATTAATTAGTATACATGGGCATGGCCTTTGTACACTCCCCAATTTCAGTTATTTTAGTTAATTACATGGGAGGCTTAAATTTGTGTGGAAATAAGCAGACTAAAATTAAACTGCTCTCTCTGAAATGACCTACCCGCTTTTTCTAGGTAACAGATAATTATCATTTTTCTAAGCTTAGTCCAATATTCTTCAAAGCCCTCTGGGATCACATTACCAGTATCAAGTGGTTTTTAAGTGTTCCATTTTTCAAAAGTTTTCTCTCTCTACACACGAAAGAACACCACAATAGCAGCTTAAAGCATCATGTGAATATTTCCAAATGATGATCGTAATACTGATTTGAATATTATTGCCATTCCCCTGAAAATTTCTATCATCATCAAGGTTGAATTACATTATGCCCATATTTCTTTAAATGTTCAGAGCTCTCTCCTCCAACTGGGCAGAGTGAAGGAATGGACCCTTGCTCCTAACCATG
Organism: Oryx dammah; assembly: GCF_014754425.2. Taxonomy (NCBI): domain Eukaryota; kingdom Metazoa; phylum Chordata; class Mammalia; order Artiodactyla; family Bovidae; genus Oryx; species Oryx dammah. Next base: position 188,182,744 of record NW_024070186.1, on the reverse strand, counting down.
AATGGATGTCGCCTAAATGAACAAGAATGAAGGTTGCTCTAAGTTGCTGAGCTATACAAGCCTTTGGGGCTGTGGAATCAGGCCATCAATTTTGCCTGATGTAGAAGGTTATTCTCTTACTGCCTTTCAGTTTTGCCCTTTTAGCTCTGTACGGGTCACCACTGAACTCTTGCCTTAAAAAATTTAGCATAATGGCCCGACTGGCTCACTGATAGGTCTGGAAAGTTCAGAGAAATTCTTGCTACGAAGTCCTTCAGGACCTGTGATAGACAAATACCAGCATCCTCCCCTCCCCCAGGGAGAGGTGACCTAGAAATCTTTCTTTTCCCCACCACCCTGCTTCTCTTCCCCAGGTAATTCGCACGCATCCTACGTCGCTCCAGTTGTGTCCGACTCTGCAACATCGTGGACTGTAGCCTGCCAGGCTCCTCTATCCATGGAATTTTCAGGCAATAATACTGAAGTAGGTTGCCATGCCTTCCTCCATGAGATCTTCCTAACCCGGGGACTGAACTCATGTCTTCTGTGTCTCCTGCATTGCAGGCTGTTTCTTTACTGAGCCACCGTGAGAGTCCATAACTTATGTAAAATGATATACAGATATTAACCAACTCTTGCTGCAACAAAGCTGCATATCTGATTCCCTCAAACACATTGCTTTACAGCAGCAAAGGTGTCTTTTTCTAGTTCCAAGGTATGCAGTTTCTAGGACAGTCTAGGATGTGGGTCAGCTTAGCCTGGCTGCAGACTTCCAGTGAGGTTCAGGTCAGCTCCCTGTGTCTCTCTACCTCTCTTTGGACCACAGCTCCCTGGAGCACAGCCTTTGTCAACAGGTAGACACTGAATGACTATGAATAGCCTACTAGTCACCTGGGGGGTATAATGAGGGGTACCTACTGCTCTAAAGAAAAATTTAGTAATGGAATCAATTTGTACAACCATACTCATAGCTGGTTGATAATACAAAGCAATACATGATTAAAGTCAAGAATGGGGATGGGTAGGTAGGACTTTGATAGATGTAAGCAAGGGCATTTTCTTTTCTTTATTTAGTTATTGTTTTTGGCTGAGCTGGGCCTTCATTGCTGCAAGCAGGCTTTCTCTAGTTGTAGTGTGCTGACTTCTCATTGTGGTGGCTTCTCTTGTTGGGGAGCATGGGCTCTTAGGCGTGCGGGCTTCAGCAGTTGTGCCTTGTGGGCTCTAGAGCACAGGCTCAGGAGTTGTGGCACACAGGCTTAGTTGCCTTGCAGCATGTGGGATCTTCCCAAGCCAGGGATGGAACCCATGTTCCCTGCACTGGCAGGTGGATTCTTAACTACTGGGCCACCAGGGAAGTCCCAGCAAGGGCATTTTCAAAAGAAATACATCTGAGGGACACAAAGTTTCTACGTGGGAACGAGCATTATTTCAAACATGCATGCAGGCAAACTAAGTTGTTTCACTCCTGTTCGACTCTGTGCGACCCTCTGGACTGTAGCCCGCCAGGCTGCTCTATCCGTGGGATTCTCCAGGTAAGAATACTGGAGTGGGTTGCCATGCCCTTCTCCATGTTTCAAACATACATCATCCTAACTTTTATAAGGTAAGCTATGAATGATCATGTTGAACTAGTAAGTAGGCTGGTTATATGTTGGCCCTGTTTCTCTATCCCTAATTTTTAACAATCTTTCCATTACTTGATTTGTTAATGATAATATTTGTAGAATGGCACAAAAGGAGGGATTCTTTAGAATGCTTTCATAATGCAAATATTTATAGTACCTAAACAATCAATTCATTTTATAGATTCAGGTTTCTTTAAAATCAGAAATACCTTCCTACAGAGACTTTTATTCACATGTGAAGAAGTCACAGCCAAGGGAACAGTGACTGAAAGATTCCATTCCAGGTGGAAGGAGACCTCAGTCACCCAGTTCCATGGTTCCCTTGCAGTGGGGATGCATGAAAACATTATTTTATGTCTTTTATTCATTTCAGCTGAAGTCAGGAAGAACAGACATTTGAATGCAGCACTGGTTTGAATCCAGTTCCTAAGTTTTCCCTCCAGGATTCAGAACTCTGCCATTGGATTGAATTGGATTCTGAGAGCTGAAAGGTCACTGAACCTTCCTTCATGTTACAGATGCTAAAAAAACAAGCCAGGAGTTTATTCAAATAAATCTGCAAAAACACTGGGGCTTCCCAGGTGGCACTAGTGGTAAGAACCCTCCTCCCAGTGCAGGAGACACAGGTTTGATCCCTGGGTCCAGAAGATCCCCTGGAGGAGGGCAAGGCAACCCACTCCAGTATTTCCACCTGGAGAATTCCATGGCGGGCTACAGTCCATAGGTCGCAAAGAGGTGGACACGACTGAAGTGACTGAGCACGCGTACATGGAAAGGAACTCGAGGTCACCCGATTTCCCAGGTGAAGGCAAGACTCTACCAGCACCTCCTGGGCCCCTCTTATGCTCCCTGAGCATTTCCTGTAAGCCACCCCCTCCCACGGGCTTCCACAAAGTGAACTCTCCAGAACGGGAATGAGAGCTTCGACTTCAGACTGAACTCATTTCAAATCACAGCTCCCACTTATTTGTTGGGTGTTCTTGGGCAAATTGCATGATCACTCTCTGCTTTCACTTCCCCCTCCGTAAAATGGCTCTAATGATATCTAACTTGCAGAGTTACTGGATGAGCAAATACAGTGGCACACTGCACAGTGCCTGACAGGGAGGGGCAGAGCTACAAAGAGCGGTCACGGTGGTGACAATTAAATGACTCACAGGTGCTGTGCACAGAGCAGCTGGTGGGGGTTGACCTGGCCTGAGACCCAGACCCTGAGACCCTGAGACTTCTGTCTTTTGTCTGCCCTAGGGCAGCAGAACTCAGTCTTCTTGGAGAGAGAAGATATGGAGGCCTTCCAGCCCTGCCAAGAACCCTGTCTGGGGACTTGGGAAAAGTAGCTCAGTTCGAGGCTACACACCCTTGTCCACTCTGCCTGGGTGTCCAACTCTTTGCGACCCCATGAATCACCGCACGCCAGGCCTCCCTGTCCATCACCAACTCCCGGAGTTCACTCAGTCTCACATCCATCGAGTCCGTGATGCCACCCAGCCATCTCATCCTCTGTCGTCCTCTTCTCCTCCTGCCCCCAATCCCTCCCAGCATCACAGTCTTTTCCAATGAGTCAACTCTTCACATGAGGTGGCCAAAGTACTGGAGTTTCAGCTTTAGCATCATTCCTTCCAAAGAAATCCCAGGGCTGATCTCCTTCAGAATGGATTGGTTGGATCTCCTTGCAGTCCAAGGGACTCTCAAGAGTCTTCTCCAACACCACGGTTCAAAAGCATCAAAGTGTTAGCACTAATTTAATGACTCAGATGAGGATGAATGTGCTGTTGAAGTGGGATGGGGAGGGTGGTAATGGATCTTGAGATTCAGAGATTTCCCTGAGGACAGGGAGACAGATTTCCCAGAAGGTAGATGGAGATGTGCCCCCATGTAGACTGGAAGAATGGGGCGCTTGATAACAGGGGACCTGAAGGCAGGGGACCAGTCAGGGAAGAAGGATCCCTGAGGAGAGTCTGCTGGAAAATCATATTGGACAATTATAAGCTTCCTCCTCCAGTGTTGTAAGTCTCCGGACTTATCCACGGATCCATGAGGACAATTTAATCCAAGCTCAAGTCATAAAATGACGGAGAACAAAGCATCAGGAGAATAATGAAAATGGGGTGGGGGTCGGGACCTGCCCGAATTGTCTTGGAGGTGAATGTCGGGTTCTGCAGGCACATACATCTCCCAAGGACCTACACGAATTATCAGAGCTGAAATCCAGGAGGGAAACTAATCTGTTCTCCTATCCTACCCTGTCTCTGCATAATTTGAGAGGTTGTCTTGTACGCTGGAGACCACCCTCCACATTATTATACAGAAACCTGTTAGTCCTATCCCTGTTCACCCCCTCTTTTCAAATGTCACCATATGAGGAATATAACCAAAAAAGAAGCAGATTCACAGATACAGAGAACAAACTGGTGGTTACCAGAAAGGAGAGGGAAGCGGGAGGGGCAATATAGAAGTAGCGATTAACAGGTAGAAACTTTAGGTAAAAATAAGCTGTAAGACCTATTTGCAGGGCTGAAATAGAGGCGCAGACATAGCGAATGGTGGACATGTGGACACTGGGGTAAAGAGGGAGGGTGAACTGGGGGATTGGGATAGACGTGTGCACACTGCCACGTACAAAACAGCTAGCTAGTGGGAAGCTGCTGTATAACACAGGAAGCTCAGCTCAGTGCTCTGCAATGACCTACAGGGGTGGGATGGGGGGATGGTGCAAGAGGGAAGGTATCCATTCAGCTGACTCACTTTACTGTACAGCAGAAATGAACACATTGTAAAGCAACTATACGCCAATTAAAACTTCTTTTAAAAAAATAAGCTACAAGGATATATTCTACAACACAGGGAATATAGCCACCATTTTATAATAGCTAGAAATGGAATATAACCTTTAAAAATGGTGAATCACTATGTTGTATACCTGTAACTTATATTATACATCAACGATACTTCAATTTTCTAAAAATGACACCATATGGCCTTTGTAAATAAGGAAGGGCCCATTGTCCAGTCGTATACCTCTCAATGACCACACAAAGGCCAGAGAGAAACCTAGAATTACCATCTGCCAAGACACTGAAATGTTCTCTTAAAGGCAAGTTCCTATAACCTTGTTAGGCCTCTTTTACCCATCTTTAAGGGCTTCCCTGGAGGCTCAGAAGGTAAAGAATCCGCCTGGAGTGTGAAAGACCTGAGTTCCATCCCTGGGTTGGGAAGATCCCCTGGAGGAGGGCATGGCAACACACTCCAGTATGCTTGCCTGGAGAATCCCCATGGACAGAGGAGCCTGGTGGGCTACAGTCCATGGATTCACAGAGTCCCACACATGATTGCACGACTAAGCACAGCATAGCACCTATCTATAAAATGGAAATAAAAACTCTGACCTCATGTGGATATCACAGAGTTTGAATGAACAGCCCCAGTTTAATTAAAGCAACTGACAGCACGTGGTATGTGGCAGAGTTCATGTTAATTTTCATCTTCTACATCTTAGTAACTCACCAAGTTCAACCCTCAAGTTTACATGTGAAAAAATGAATGCTTCCAACAGCACTGCGACAGAAGCCTAAAGTTGGGACTCCCAAGTGAAGCTTTCCCGAGAATACATAATTCGGCCTCTTCAGAAAGAATATTCTGCCAGAAAACCGTTTCTAGGAATGCTCAGCCATGTCCAGCTCTTTGCAGCCTGTGGACTGTAGCCCGCTAGACTCCTCTGTCCATGGAATTCTCCAGGCAAGAATGCCAGAATGGGTTACCATTTCCTTCTCCAGGGGACCTTTCCGACCTAAGGACTGAACCCACCACTTTTGCGTCTCATGCATTGGCAAGTAGGTTCTTTACCGTAGGGCATAGTATTATTTCCAGGAAGAAATAACACTAGTTAGAAAACCAAGGCAGTTGGCTGTTACTCAAGGTTTCCCCAAACTAGGTTGTTTCCTATCAAGCAGTGGGGGCCTAGGCAGACATCTGCTGTGACAGTTGGCTTAAAATAGACGAAAGGAGACTTTAAGGGAAAAGAGACCCCAGAGTGGCAATTCAAGGAATGTTGGCAGACAGAGAAGACACCGTCCATACAGGGACTTGGTGATGAGGGGGCAGGGGGGACTGACCATGGAGTACCCTGACTGCTGGACCTCTTTATAAGAAACTGTTGTCAGAGTCACTTTGATTTCATCAACTTCAAAGAGCCCTGACCAGATGCCAGCGGGCTAGGAACTCACTCCAAGCCAGCCAGTGCTGCCAAAGTGGGCAGGAGCCTCCAAACTCCAGGGGTTCAGCCTTCAGGAATCCCCTCTCTGGAATCATTCCTGATGGATTCTCCTGTGAGTCTCAGCACACTGCCCTCTCCCTCCCAGTGGGACCCTGGAGATCATCAAAATGCAAGCTGGTCCCACTCAGCAGCTGAGTCTAAGAAAGGAGAGAGTCAAGGAGTTATGGACATGGCTCTGAGTGTTTTTTCATCATCTGAGGGTTCAATATTTAGAGCAATATTGATTCAATTTATCTAGTGTTGTAATGGTCCATTGGTTGCTAGGCAACAGAGTTCTTGCTTCCCTGTTTTCTGGGTGGCTCATGGGAGTCTGACTACCAAAGAGATTACTTTGTGTATATGAAACTAAATGGACCATAGGTGCCATACATAAGTGGAGGAATACTGTTTTACTGGGCAACATTAAGACCTTGCTTCCTACCACATCTCAGTAATTGCAATTCAACCTCTAGAACAACAGGGCCATTCATATTCACATCCCCCTACAAGATACCCACTGAGAACAATTTAACATGAAGTTGTGCTGATGTCTAAATTCCGAGGTTGTGTGCTTACTCTTCCATCCCCATAAAGTTCAAACTACTGGGGCGAGAACAGGTTTGTGCCTCCTCCCCATTCTGGTTTGCCCCCCTACAACTGCACAATAATAACCCAAAATCACCACCAGAATAATAAGGCCAAATTCTGGTTTGCACTAAAATCCTGGTATGGTAGGGCCATTCTTCATTTTTCTTATCCCATGTTCTCCCCCACTCACCCCAAAACTGCCTTCTCTTTTGGGGGAGGCTCTTTTCTAAGTCCTTTCCACTGACATTCACTGTTTCTTTAAAATCCCAAGTCAGGAGCAGCAGGCATACGAGGCACTGTCAGCTTGGGCTGTATGGTTCAGTGATTTGGCATTAATGACGTTTACTTTGGAACCTGCATGACGGCCTGACCTATTTTAGGATCTCTGCTCTAACCATATCTCCCTCCCCTATTTTCCCAATTAGAAATGAAGGCGAAAGGGATTGTGGGGAGGTTGGGGGAGGGAAGAAGGGAAAAACCTCGCAGTTGCAGGAGTCACACCTGAAGCCACTCGAGTTCACCATAACACTCACCATGGTCACAAGCCCTTCTGGGAAGAATGGAATTCAGGGCTGTGTCCACAAGAGGGAAAAGCTTCCAGAGGCCGTGCTCTGCCCAGTTTCCCTCTAGGGCCGGGGGGAAATACACATACCAAAGGCCACATTTGGTATTGCTCAGTGTTTTCCTCCCTGGAAAGACCTGTGTATGGAGAGAAATGATCTCGTTCTTCCAAAGAGAAAAGCTATCTGGGGAGGAGAGGACAGGGAGGAGGGCGATAGGCAAGTACAGGCAACTAGCCAACTATGCACATTTACAGACAGCAGGAATGTAAAACAGACGTTGTGCAGGAAAATAAAGCACTGCCCTGGGAGCATCACGTCAGCCTCCGGAGAATACGGTTTCTCAGATGCAGTTGAATAACACAGTAAGTCACTGAAACCTGCATACTCATCATAAGTTGCTCTAAGGAATGCCCCTTCTGGGTTACCAGGTCCCCTGTCTCTGCATCTTTCTCATTGCTGAGTGGTAGCCAACTTTCCTTTAAATTGACGTTATCCTGTCTCTTTAATCAGGACGGAGGTGTTCTTACTCACCCCAGAGTTTCTTCCCTGTGGTGGAGAACAGAAGCTGCAAGACCCGGAGCTACAAAGAGGCAGAGGGTGATTCTACCAACCCTGAATATTCATTGGAAGGACTGATGCGGAAGCTGAAGCTCCAATACTTTGGCCACCTGATAAGAAGAGCCAACTCATTGGAAAAGACCCCGATGCTAGGAAAGATTGAGAGCAAGAGGAGAAGGGGGTGACAGAGGAAGAGATGGTTGGATGGCATCACTGACTCAACAGACATGAGTTTGAGCAAACTCTGGGAGATAGATGAAGGACAGGGAAGCCTGGCATGCTGCAGTCCACAGGGTCACAAAGAATCAGACACAACTTAAAGACTGAACAACCACAAATGGCTCTAGTGGAGTTTATTCCATGAGAGCAGGGTTATAAGAAAACAAAAGGACTTGGGCCAAAGAATAGTAAGAGTTATAGCACTCGTGGAACAAACGGTGATATCAAGGTCAGTGGTACAGAGGGCCTGTGGCAGCTCCTGCTCTGGGGACTCAGGAGCATGTTAATGGCCATCAAGAAGATTCGATGCTCAAATGAAGATTGAAACTACAATGAGATACCACCTCACACCTGTCAGAACGGTCATCATTAAAAAATCTATCAATAGAGAAAAGAGACCACCACCCCCCATACTGTTGGTGGAAATGTAAATTGGTACAACCATTATGGAAAACAGTAAGGAGGTTCCTTAAAAAACTAAATATAAAACTACCATGTAACCCAATAATCCCACTCCTGTGCACACACCCAGAGAAAATTACACTGCAAAAAGATACACTCACCCCTATGTTCAGAGCAGCACTATTCACAATAGCCAAACTATAGAGACAACCTAAATGTCCATCAGCAAATGAATGGATAAAGAAAATGTGGTACATATATGCAATGGAGTACTATTCAGCTGTAAAAGAACAAAGCAATGCCATTTGTCACAACACAGATGCATCTGGAAATCATCAGACTAAGTGAAGGAAGTCATAAAGACAACACCATGTGATATTACTTATATGTGGAATCTAAAATATGGCACAACTGAACTTCTCTACAAAGCAGAGACGACGGACAGACATAGAGATCAGACCTATGGTTAGCAAGGGAAAGTGGGGGGAAGGAGAGAATGGACTGGGAGTCGGGGTGGGTAGATGCAAACGGTTACACTTAGAATGGATAAACAACAAGGTCTTATTGTATAGCACAGGGAACTATATCCAATCTCCAAAGATAAATCATAACAAAAAAATACATTTTAAAAATGTCTGTATGTGTATATTGAGTGCAGCAATTTTACAGCATCATATTTTAGGATTTGAAATGGCTCAACTGGAATTCCATCACCTCCACTAGCTTTGTTCCTGGTGATGCTTCCTAAGGCCCACTTGGCTTTGCTTTCCAGGATGTCTGGATCTAGGTGAGTGATCATACCATCCTGGTTATCTGGGTCATGAAGATCTTTTTTTGTATAGTTCTTCTGTGTATTCTTACCACCTCTTCTTAATATCTTCTGCTTCTGTTAGGTCCATACCATTTCTGTCCTTTATTGTGCCCAACTTTGCATGAAATATTCCCTTGGTATCTCTAATTTTCTTGAAGAGATCTCTAGTCTTTCCCATTCTATTGCTTTCCTCTATTTCTTTGCATTGATCACTGAGGAAGGCTTTCTTATCTCTCCTTGCTATTCTTTGGAATTCTGCATTCAAATGGGTATATCTTTCCTTTTCTCCTTTGCCTTTTGCCTCTCTTCTTTTCACAACTATTTCTAAGGCCTCCTCAGACAACCATTTTGCCTTTTTACATTTCTTTTTCTTGGGAATGGTCTTGACCCCTGCCTGCTATACAATGGCATGAACCTCCATCCATAGTTCGTCAGGCACTCTGTCTATCAGATCTAGTCCCTTGAATCTATTTCTCACTTCCACTGTATAATCATAAGGGATTTGATTTCAGTCATCCCTGAATGGTCTGGTGGTTTTCCCTACTTTCTTCAATTTAAATCTGAATTTGTCAATAAGGAGTTCATCATCTGAGCCACAGTCAACTCCCAGTCTTGTTTTTCCTGACTGTATAGAGCTTCTCCATCTTTGGCCGCAAAGAATATAATCAATCTGATTTCACTGTTGACCATCTGGTGATGTCGACGTGTAGAGTCTTGTGTTGTTGGAAGAGGGTGTTTGCTATGACCAATGTGTTCTCTTGGCAACACTCTATTAGCCTTTGCCCCGCTTCATTCTGTACTCCAGGGCCAAATTTGCCTATTACTCCAGGTGTTTCTTGACTTCCTTCTTTTGCATTCCAGTCTCCTATAATGAAATGGACATCTTTTGGGGGTGTTAGTTCTAGAAGGTCTTGTAGGTCTTCATAGAACCATTCAACTTCTCCAGCATTACTGGTCGGGGCATAGACTTGGATTACTATCATATTGAATGGTTTGCACTGGAAACAAACAAAGATCATTCTGTCATTTTTGACACTGCAACCAAGTACTGCATTTCAAACTCTTTTGTTGACTATGATGGCTACTCCATTTCTTCTAAGGGGTTCTTGCTGACAGTAGTAGATATAATGGTCATCTGAGTTAAATTCACCCATTCCAACCCATCTTAGTTCACTGATTCCTAAAATGTTGATGTTCACTCTTGCCATCTCCTGTTTGACCATTTCCAATTTGCCATGATTCATGGACCTAAGATTCCAGGTTCCTATGCAATATTGCTCTTTACAGCATCTGACTTTACTTCCATCACCAGTCACATCCACACCTGGGTGTTGTTTTTGCTTTGGCTTTGTCTCTTCAGTCTTTCTGGAGTTATTTCTCCACTGATTTCCAGTAGCTTACTGGGCATCTACCTGAGAAGTTCATCTTTCAGGGTCCTGTATTTGCCTTTTCATACTGTTTGTGGTGTTCTCAAGACAAGAATACTCAAGTGGTTTGCCATTCCCTTCTGTACTGGACCACGTTTTGTCCTGTTCAAATTCTTAAAGAGATAGAAATACCAGACCACCTGACCTGCCTCTTGAGAAATCTATATGCAGGTCAGGAAGCAATAGTTAGAATTGGATATGAAACAACAGACTGGTTCCAAAGAGGAAAAGGAGTATGTCAAGGCTGTATATTGTCATCCTGCTTATTTAACTTATATGTAGAGTACATCATGAGAAACGCTGAGCTGGATGAAGCACAAGCCAGAATCAAGACTGCCGGGAGAAATATCAGTAACCTCACATATGCAGATGACACCACTCTTATGGCAGAAAGTGAAGAAGAACTAAAGAGCCTCTTGATGAATGTGAAAGAAGAGAGTGAAAAAGTTGGCTTAAAACTCAACATTCAGGAAACTAAGATCATGGCATCTGGTCCCATCACTTCATGGCAAATAGATGGGGAAACAATGGAAACAGTGAGAAACTTTATTTTGGGGGGCTCCAAAATCACTGCAGATGGTGATTGCAGCTGTGAAATTAAAACACGCTTGCTCCTTGGAAGGAAAGCTATGACCAACCTAAACAGCATATTAAAAAGCAGAGACATTACTTTGCTGACAAAGGTCCATCTAATCAAAGTTATGGTTTTTCCAGTAGTCATGTATGGATATGAGAGTTGGACTATAAAGAAAGCTGAGTGCTGAAGAATTCATGCGTTTGAACTGTGCTATTGGAGAAGACTCTTGAGAGTCCCTTGGACTGCAAGGAGATACAACTAGTCCATTCTGAAGGAGATAAGCCCTGGGATTTCTTTGGAAGGAATGATGCTAAAGCTGAAACTCTAGTACTTTGGCTTCCTGATGCGAAGAACTGACTCATTGGAAAAGACCCTGATGCTGGGAAAGACTTAAGGCAGGAGGAGAAGGGGACGACACAGGATGAGATGGTTGGATGGCATCATCAACTCAATGGACATGAGTTTGAGTAAACTCTGGGAGTTGGTGATTGACAGGCAGGCCTGGCATGCTGCAGTCCATGGGGTCACAAAGAGTCAGACATGAATGAGAGACTGAACTGATATGTGTATAACTGAGTCACTTTGCTGTACAGCAGAGATTGACATGACATTGGAAATCAACTCCACCTCAATAAATAAAAAAGAAGACCATATTCTTGAAACACCTGCAATACGCCAAGGGGAGAATGGGGATTAGAAGGTAAGGGGTCCAAGCAAAGGGGGAGATAGAGGTCAGAGGTGTGACATCTCCTCCTGCTGGGTTAGAGTCTAGAAAGCAAACCCACAGTAATTAACATAACTCAACCTATCAAAGGGCCACAAGAACATAAAGGGCCAAGCGAGTCTTAAGAGAAATAAAATTAAGGAGCAATTGTCAACTATGGGAAGTCACCAAAGTTGAAGACAGTTCTAAGTCCAGCTAGCAAACTGTTCCCTGAGAACAAGTTTTATAATAGATTCTCTTTTTTTTTTTTCTTCATGTGGACCATTTTTAAAGTCTTTATTGAATTTGTTACAATACTGCTTCTGTTCTAAGGTGTTTTTTGTTTTGGGTTATTTTTTTTTTTTTTTTTTTTTTTGGCCAGAAGACATGTGGGGTCTTAGCTTCTGACCAGGGATCAAACCTGTACCACCTGCATTGGAAAGTGAAGTAATAACCACTGGACCCCCAGGGAAGTCCCTATAATAGATTCTTTAAATTGACAGCTTCTATGCCCCGGGGGAGGGCATGGCAATCCGCTCCAGTATTCTTGCCTGGAGAATCCCGTGGACAGAGGAGCCTGGTGGGCTACAGTCCACGGCCTCACACAAAGCTGGCCATGACTGAGCAGGCATGCACGCGTGACCTCTGAAATGTAGCGACAAAATCAGAAAGAGTCCTTTCTCTAAGCATTCTTATTTGCTTTTTGGAAACTCTCTTTAGAGTTTCACATAGTACGTAGGCACTGCCATATTTTGGGTCCCAAAATAATTTTTTTAGGAATGTGAGCCAGAAATATCAATCTGTCAGACATTGTCTTAAATTATTAGCTTATCTGCTGGATGCCTTGGGAGGCTGGGTGGACATGTGGCCAGGCATTCTTCCTCCTCTATATACTTCTTTTCTTTCCCCGTGTGTTTTCCTAGGACTGTGATTCACATATTTCTAATTAGAGCAGAAAAGGGGGAAGGGGAGTTTTTACCCCATTCCAAGCCAGACTTTCACCTCTGGAATCTAAATTAACCTTGTTTCATATTGAAGGCCTGGAAGAATATGGAAGAAAGAGGAGAATGAGGTGAAAAAGAAGGAAGAAGAGGAGGAATAGAAAAAAGAGTTCACTGCAAACTGTATTTCCAGTTCCCAGACCTGAAGTTCATTGAAATTGCTTGCTCCTATACCATCCTATCACGTTGGAAGAACGTATCTTTTTCCAAATGGAATCAGGTTCAATGGAGGAATATTGTGCCCTAAAATTAATTAGAATAAATTAATTCCTTAAGGAAACAGACTGGCAAAGCAGGAGTACTAAGGGTACCCAGTACTGCTGGGCCAATTGAGAGGCGTGATCATAGGAATGTCAGCTGATACGAATTCCTGCTGTGTCTGTACAAACAGACGGCTTTGAAAGACATCAGCCCTTCTGAGGGCTAATTATAAAGCACCAGTTAGTAACTGCCTGGTTACTTGACTGAATCCAGCTAGTGTGCTTTTTTTTTTTTTAATTTCTTTGTAGTTGCTTTACAGTGTTGTGTTGGTTTCTGCCATACACAACATGAATCAGCCGTAAGTATACATATATCCCCTTCCTCTTGGACCTCCTTCCACCCTAACCTCATTCCCATCCCTCTAGGTTGTCACAGAGCACAGGGTTTACCATGTGTAAAGTAGATAGCTAGTGAGAAGTTGCATATAACCCAAGGAGCTAAACACAGAGCCAGTGTGTTCTGAAAATAACTCACACTCTACCGAACAACATCACTTTCGCACCAGGGCACTGCATGCTCTGCTCACTGCTCTGCTGGGTGCAGTGGGTGACAACTTCAAGCTGAAGCTGAGCTAAGAAAGGAGAGTATCAACACACAGTCCAGCAGGGAGGAGTGTACTTAGTACACAATAGCTTAGTCCAATTTAAGGACTGAGACAGTGGAACTGCCAGAGAGAAGACCAAGTGATTCTAGAAAATTCCATCCTAACACATATCACAGGAGCCTAGTTATTCCCTGGCACCAAGGGTCAGGATGCAAGCCTAGAAAATAGGAAGAAGAAACCCAGAGGCAGCCTGAGGGCTCCATGTGGGGATTTGGCGAGGTGGGATTATCACTCAGTGACATGTCAGCACGCTCCTCTACATGGAATGTCATTTCTATTTTTGTAATCGAGAAGTTTTCAGGAAGAGCCCTCTTGATGTACTGCTCAACTGACCTTTTGTGAGTTCCGGGAGAAGGGCGGAGAAGTCCGCCAAGAGCTGGCTGCTTATTCTAAACAGCTGGGCTGGAGTTGGAATGACATAAATGTAGACAGCCATTTCTAGCACCTCGCACTAGTAACACAGAGCCAAGGAAAGGCAGGGGACAGCCTCTGTTCTAATTAGTCAGAGAAGCTTTTGATAAGAACCCCAGGAGTTCCTTATCCCAAAATATCACTTGTCACGTGAGCACATGGGCCCACGAAGGCACTCTGGATGAGATGGATGAGTGGTGCCAAGTTCTAAATCTCCTATGGGGTTCCCCCTTGACAGGCTGCTCTCATGATTTAGGGCGCCATCAGTGGCCCCGGTTTGATTCATCACTTGGTGATTCATCTTTCCCAACAAGCTATGGTTCCTGTTCTATAACGCCCTTTCCATTTCTCTTCTCTGAAGAGAGAGAGAAAAAGGTGATGAAAGCCAGGTTTTGGAACAGAATCCTGGCTTTTCCTTGCCAGAATTAGCCCTCAGTAAGAATGAGAAGCAAGGAGACTATCAGATTAATTTCAGAGAAGACTATGCATATTGACAAAACAATGCCCATTTACATCAAATATGTCACATGTATTATTTCGCATATTGGTATGGTAATTAGTAATGCTATAAATAGCCATGGCAACATATGAACAAGCAAGTGAGTTTTTCTAACTGAACATTATGGTTATTTAAAAACTAAGCACATTTTATCTTTTAAAGGAAAATTGTATTTTGATACAAGTATACAGATTTGTTACTGGTTGAATCTTACATTTCTGTCTTAAAATTTATTATCACCATTTTGAATTTTGCCACATATTGTCTGTTTTGGCTACTGTAAGTCTCTATATTTCTTACTTTTACAATATTTTTAAGTGAAGTGAAACCACTCAGTCATGTCTGACTCTGCGACCCCATGGACTGCAGCCTGCCAGGCTCCTCCATCCGTGGGATTTTCCAGATTAGAATACTGGAGTGGGTTGCCATTTCCTTCTCCAGGGGATCTTCCCAACCCAGGGATCGAACCCAGGTCTCCCGCACTGCAGGCAGACTCTTTACCATCTGAACCACCAGGGAATCTGGCTTTCCAGGTGGCTCAGTGGTAAAGAATCCGCCCACCAATGCAGGAGATGCAAGTTTGATCCCTGGGTTGAGAAGATCACTTGGAGCAGGAGATGGCAACTCACTCCAGTATTCTTGCCTAGGAAACGCCATGGACAGAGGGGCCTGGTGGGCTGTAGTCCATGGGGTCACAAAAGAGTTGGACATGATTTAGCAAGCAAACAACAGCAACAATGGTGTTTTTTTTTTTTTAATCACAGAAGCAATGCATGAGAATTATAGTGAGCTTAGAAAAATAAAATTTCAGGCTAATATAAAGAAAAAATCACCTATTATACTACTACTCAGAAATAATAATGACTCATAACTTGTTGAATTTCATGTATTTATACATAATGTACATATTATATAAAAATATACAAAATGGCATCATCTGATATAAAAGAAACATAATAATATTTTGCCTTTTTCTATGCATAACCTTCATCCTAGTCATCCTTCATCAGCCTCTAAGGCCCATCTACCTGGAGGGGTTTATTAGAGAAAGAAACCACAGAAACTAAAGTAAAATTCAGCTTCTGGAATTCAAAAATAGGATTTTGCCAGATAATACCTTGCAATTCCAGGTATTTTCTAAAGAAAGCTTTGTCTAAACTTCTTAATCTTCCTCACTCCAACGCATCAGAAACCAATGATTTTTATGATCCAAATTAAAGATATATTAAAGAGAAGCAAAACAAAGCAATCTCACTGGGCTGACAGACCTCTGGCTCAGTAGTTCTCAAAGTGTGGTCCTTGGACCAGCAGCATCAGCAACTCCAGAAACTCTGGGAATGAGGCCTGGTAACCTGTATTAACAAGCCCTCCAGGTGATTCTGTCACAAGTGTAATAACCACCACTCTGACTTGAACTTGACTTTGACCTGAGCCATAGAAAAGTACCCTGTGTCTACTGGTAGCACTTCATTTTAGTGGTAAGCAAACCACCTAAGAGGATATTTGAAATTCTGATCTTCAAAAACTAAAAACATAGAGTGATGATATTAAAATTTTTGATACATTCTCTCTGTGTGCTATATCAAAATGATGATCAGTGATGAACACAGGATCACAAAACCTCTGATACAGAAGGGATCTCAGAGATCATCAAGTCCACTCACCCATTTTATAAATTGGAAAACTGAGGTCCAGGAAGAGTACGTGTTGTCCCAAGGTGCCACCTCTGGTTGGTGGGAGAGCCAGACCAGAACAAACGTGAGAATCCAGATTCATGGTCCAGCTGTCTTTTTCATGAGATCACGTTTGTGAAACTCTCTGAAAAAATATAGAGTGTAAAGTGGTTACATTATATGAATATTGAATCGAGTTCAGATCATTTGAATTCCAAATCTTAACAAGCCAAAGTTAAATGTATGTGCAAATTTGTTCTCTAAGCCCTGTCCAAATGCAAATAAAAAATGAATGAACAGCATTGCCTTAGAATTACAGAACACTTCAAAACATTGTTATTGATATTAAGAAATGTAATGAAAAAGCATCAGGCAGTAGCCTCCAATATCTTCTTTTTGTGTTTTCTTCCCAAAAGGTATGTGATGTCATAGAAATCTGAGTGAAATTTCCACTGCCTATAGGGTCAATAGACCTGAGTAGAGAAAGGTAATATGTAGTTTCTTTTCATCTATTTCACAAGGAGAGAAACTCAAGCATCATGAAAGAATGTGGGAGGCCAACAGACCCTTCCATCACTCTTTGTCCTGAAAAACTAGAGCAAAAGCAACAACAAAAAAAGTAGACAACAAGAATACAATTGGAGATGATGGTAGTCAGAACACTGCCCTCCACTGGCCCCGGTCTCAGTCCCACCCCAGCATTCAATATCCCTTGAGAGAATGAAATTCATGGGAATGCACAAGGTTGACTGAGTCAGAGACTTTCAGGGTTTTTTTTTTTTTATTATTATTATCATTATTATTACTACATTTCACTTCATTGTGCTTTTCAAATGTTGCCCAGTGGCATGTGGAATCTTCCCAGACCAGGGATCAAACCAATGTCTCCTGCCTTGGCCAATGGATTCTTAACCTTAACCACTGGCCCACCAGGGAAGTCCCCAAAAGTTCTAAATAGGCATGTGAGGCAAAATATTCATGATTTTAAAAGATTAGAAGAAATAAACAAACAAAAAAGTTCCTGATACAGAGAATAGATTGGTGGTTGCCAGAGGCAGGGGTTGGGAGGGTTGAAAAAATGGGTGAACTCTTCTGTCTTTGGGAGAAGGCAATAGCAACCCACTCCAGTACTCTTGCCTGGAAAATCCCAGGGATGGAGGAGCCTGGTGAGCTGCCGTCTATGGGGTTGCACAGAGTCAGACACGACTGAAGTGACTTAGCAGCAGCAGCAGCTTCTGTCTTTTAGTTTAAATAGATTGAATGATTTATATTTTTTAAAAAGGTTATAAGACACCATGAATATTATCTGAATATTATTCCATTTACATAGGGCTTCCTAGGTGGCTCAAATGATAAAGAATCTGCCCACGATGCAAGATACCTGGGTTTGATCCCTGGGTCAGAAAGATCCCCTGGAGAAGGGCATGGCAACCCACTCTGGTATTCTTGCCTGGAAAATTCCATGGACAGAGGAGCCTGGCAGACTAAAGTCCATAGAGTCACCAACAGTCAGACACAACTGGGCAACTAACACTTTCACTTTCATTTTCCTAGGTGGCTCAGAAATAAAGAATCCATCTGCCAAGAGACTCGGGTTTGATCCCTGGGTCAGGAAGATCCCCTGGAGGAGGAAATGCCAATCCACTCCAGTATTCTTGCCTGGAGAATCCCATGGACAGAGGAGCCTGGCGGGCTTCAGTCCATGGGGTTGAAAAGAGTCCCACACGACTGAGCGGCTGAGCACAGTTGCTTTCACTCTGTAGCCACAGGTAAGTGGTTGCAGCAGAGACTATCCTGTCCTCCTGAGAAACCTAAAATATTCACCATCCGATACTTTACAGAAAGTCTACCAGTACCTGGCTTAATACAACAATGATTTATTGTTTCCCCCAGTTCTATGGCTGGCTGGGCTCAGCTGAGCAGGTTTTTTCCCTCTACGTTGTCCTGAGGAGGCTGCATTCCTCTGAGAACTTGACTCATGCTAGAACAACCAAGATGGTCTACTCACATCTGGGGCCTTAGTCCTGTTAGCTGGAGCATCTTGATTCTCTTCCAGGCAGTCTCCCTTTCTGGTCTCTGACTATTCATTTGTCCATCCCAAGTTTCTTAATTGAAACTTCAGAAGCGAGAGCAAAAGCAGAAGCTGCCAAGCCTCTTAAGACCTACGCCCAGAACCTACACAGCATTCCTTCCTTTGCCTTCTATTGGTCAGGGCAAGTTACAAATCAGTCAAGATAGAAGGACAGAGAGCTCTCCACTCCTGGTGAGGAGGAGCAACATGGATGTACAGAGAGAGCAGAAATTGGTGGTGGGTTTCTCTGGAGTCTATGTATCATATAAAGCACACAGTGTATTTCCTGAATGAAGGCAGGAGAGCTTTAAACAGGCATAAACAGAGAAAGGAAAGGAAGCACCCAGAGAAAACCATATTCAAAAAAGATACATGCACCCCAATATTTATTGCAGCACTGTTTAAAACAGCCAGGGTATGGAAGGAACATACTATCCATCAACAGAGGGATGGATAAAGAAGAAGCCATAAAAAGGCACAAAAAGGAACAAAATTGAATCATTTGTAGAGATGTGGATGGACCTACAGAGTATCACACAGAGTGAAATGAGTCAGAAAGAAAAAATATCACATATTAACACATAAATGTGGAATTTAGAAAAATGATATAGATGATCTTAGCAAAACAGAATAGAGACACAGATGAAGAGAACAGACATATGAACACCAAGGGGAGAAAAGGGAGGGATGACCTAGGAGTTTGGAATTGACATATATACACTATTGATACTATAGGTAACTAAAAAGAACCTACTGTGTAACTCAGGGAACTCTACTCAGTGCTCTGTGGTGACCTAAATGGGATGGAAATCCAAAAAAAGAGAGGATCTATGTATACATATAGCTGACTCACTTTGCTATGCAGTAGAAACTAACACAACATTGTAAAGCAACTATACTTCAATAAAATTGATTTTAAAAAAAAGAAAGAAAAAGGATCAAAGTAATGTTATGCCCAAATCGCAAAATCTCCCAATGACCACCAGGGAGCCGATATCCGATGCAAAAGCAAGAGAGTTTTTATTACCAAGCTCGAGCGGGGGCTCCCACCATTACTGACGTTACTGAAGCAGCAGCTATAGGGAGGAGCCCCAGGTTTTGGATTGCATTGCTTATATAGGGAGTGTTCTTGAAACAAAGAATTTCTAGGCAGGGGGACGTCTGATTGGTCACTTTCTTTCGAAGGGTTGTGTGTTGGTTTCTGATTGGTCCCTATCACGTAGGTAGACCACAAGTTCCTGAACGGTAAGTCAGAAGATTCTGGTCTGGGGTCCAATTGGCTCGTGGGTGGTGGGGTGAGGTCAGGGGATTTCCAAAGGCTCGTTTCCCAGAACCTTACAAAATGGAGTTTTTCTGTTAACAAAATGGAGTAGCTTAGGTTCTTCAGTAACAGGACATGTCTTAGGTTATCCGCATTGGGAAGCAAGGTCTCCCTGAGCTGCCTGCCCTAAGGGCACCAGTGGAGGTGAAGAAAGATCCCAGGTGAGCACAGAAAGAAAGGGAGAGAAGTCAGGAACAGTCAGTGAAGCCATTGGGATGGGAGGCTCCAGGAGTGGGGTCAGATATCAGGTCTACACAGCAGGAAACACCAGGTCTCCTCAGAACAAATACTAGAGTCAGACTCGATCCATCGATGCCAGACAAGAACTAGCAGTGACTGAAGAGGAGGCAGAGCAGCAGGCTTTTGTATCTGCAGCATCTGGAAGAATGTACTGGACAGCCTTCTCTTGTGCTGGTCTTGTGGCAGACCAGACGGCTAACCTCAGTGAACCCGGCTCCTCAGGCTCAGTGGATGTGTCCTGACAGCATCAGATAAACTAGTGATCCAAAGGAGAGCAGGCTTAGGAGAACTCGTGACAACCCAAGAAAGGAACGTGGCAGCTTCAACAACAACAGGAAAAAAAAAAAATTACCTTCCAATGGTATACATAGATTGTAACTAGCAGAACCAGCAACTCAGCAGGTGAAATGACTAGGAGGAGACAAGAATCGTGTTCATGATTGCATGCAACCCTGTGAAGATGTTAAAACGTCCCCTGTTTCACAAAAGAGGAAGCTGAAGCTTGCATAGAAGAAAGAACTCCCCCACGTTCATATAGCTAACATGCAGAAGAAGCATGATTTGGATCTAGTTCTGCTTGAAATCTAAAACAGTCATGTTGCTTCCCTATGATAGAATACAGAAGACTATATATGGAAAATGTAAAAATATGAGGCTTTATCTGCCTAGCAAAGTGCCTCAACATATGTCCTATGCAATACTAGTATCTTGAAAACAGTCCTCCAAAAAAATGATCTCAAGGTAAGTAAGCATGAGAGCTGATCATGCTAGAGCCCCCTGTGAAAGTCACAGGAGCATTTTATATTTAAACAGAAATCTGTCTGAAATCCAAATCCTTTTTTCTCACGGCTGTCCACCAATATTCTGAAGAACCAGAGTTCTAAGGAACAATATTTTGAGAACATTCTGTCTAGGAGGATGAAGCAGTGAGAGACCACTATTTTAATAATCTCATTAATTATGTGACCATTGAGAACACATTTTTGGCAACCACTGGAATTTGGAGTACCCCCATGAAGGTTGAAGCACTTTTAATGTACACAAAAAGAGATCTTACTCTTCACAGTCTAAAGTAAGTTTAAAAATTTTGCTGCCATGCTCAATTAAAACAGAGAAAGCCATAATCATGTTATTAAAGAATAGATCCCCATGGTCTCCCTAAAGTGGCTGTGGGTGTCAGAATTAGAGGCACAATATTGTATCGGCTCCAGGATTTTGCAGCGACTTAGGACAAATTTGACTCAACTGACCAGGCCTGTCACAGCTGGCTGTGGGTTCATTGCTCTGGTCTCTAATCTGCGGAGGGTACCTGGAAAAATCAGCATCTTTCTATCCTGCCATGTTTACATAATCCCAGTAACTCAGAATTGAGGTGGCAGTTAATTTTGCATTGCTGGTGGAAATGGAAAATGATGCAGCTGCTATGGAAAACAGGATGGGAGTTCATCCAAATTTAAAAATAGAATTACCACCGTATGATCCAGCAATTCCACTTCTGGGTATACACCCAACAGAATTAAAAGCAAAGACTCTAGGTGATATTAGGACACCCATTTTTCACAGCAGCATTATTCTCAGTAGCCAAAGGTAGAAGTCACCCACATGTCCATTGACAGTTAAAATGGATGAACAGAATGTATTATGTGCATATATGCAATACTATTGAGTCTTAAAAAGGAAGGAAATTCTGACACATCCTGCAATATGGATGGACCTTGAAGACACACTCAGTGAAATAAGTCAATCACAAAAAGACAACTACTGTATAATTCCACTTACGTGACTTACAGAAAGCAGTCCAATTCATGGAGACAGAAAACAGAATGGTGGTTGCTAGGGGCTGATGGAAGAGGAAGAAAGGCATTATTGTTTAATACAAACTGAGTTTCAGTTTTGGGAAAATGGGAAGAGTTCTGGAGATGGATGGTAGTGAGTGTTACACAGTGATGTGAATGTATTTAATACTACCAATGCATTTAAACATGGTCAAGATGGAATATGGCCCCAGTAGCCATAATGGATTAAGATGTGGTACTTAGAAAATTACAAAGGGCTTCCCTGGTGGCTCAGATGGTAAAGAATCTGCCTGCAATGCAGGAGACCCGGTTTCAATCCCTGGGTTGGGAAAATCCCCTGGAGAAGGGAATGGCTATCCACTCCAGTATTCTTGCCTGGAGAATTGAATGGACAGAGGAGCCTGGTGGGCTACAGTCCATGGGGCTGCAAAGAATCGGACATGACTGACCAACTAACATTTTCACTTATAAAACTGGTTAAGATGAGGGACTCCCTGGTGGTCCACACTTCCCCTGCAGGGGGTGCCATTTTGATCTCTGGTCGGAGAACTAAGATTCTGCCTGCAGGTCTAGAAACTAAGGTCCCTCATGCCTCGAGGTATAGCCAAGAGGTTTTTATTTTTTTTTTTTTTTAAGGTTAAGATGCTAAATTTTGTTATGTGTATTTCATACAGGAAAGGAGAGAGAAGGTGGAGGTTAGATAATATTTTATTTTGCCTCTCACAGGAGCAAGGGGGTTTTCCTGACAGCAAGGCCGAGCTTGGAGCTCCACGCCCAGCCCCATCCTCTCAGCCCTCCTGAGTAGATTTACACGGGGCAGAGCTCTGCACCCACCCCCCATCATCCAGAGGGAGGGTCGAGCCCTGCAGCTGGTTAATCACCTGTCACCCAATCCCTCTTTCACACCAGTCCTGGAGCAAGGATCCCACAGGTCTAACTTTCTGTGGCCCCAGGCCCTTCTTGTCCTGCACAGCGGTGAGCGAGGCAGGTTTCAGGCCGAACAAAAGAACCAGTTTAAACCACAACAAAGAACTGCTTCAAACCTAATGAAAATCAGGTACTGAAAGAAAGAAGCCCTGTCTCCCTTTTCTGTTTCCTTTTCTTGCAGGGAGGGTGCGGGGTGGCTCGAGAGACCTGGCTCTGGAGGGGAATCCAGGATGGGCCAGTCTCCAATAAGGGCTGTGACTGGCCAGCCTCTAGGTTGATAACTGGTCCTCAACGCCTCTGGGACCCCACACAGTTTGCTTAAACGCCGCTAATCTTCCCAACTGCCCCTTGTCTGTTGCTTCCTCATGATGTCCTCCTCTGCACTAGACTCAAAGTCAAGAACATTTCTGAAGCAGGGGTGAGATAGGGGACATGGTCATCAAAACAAGGAGGAGGTGTTTTACCCCCATGGAATTGAAAGGAAGTAGCAGAGGGAGAGGGCTTCCCTGGTGGCTCACTTTCACAGCAGGGGGAAAAGGGGGAGGTGAAGGAGGAGCAGGGAGGGAAGGAAGGAAGGAAAGAAAAAAATTTTGGTGCAATTGTGTGAAACAAAAACATTCAAGCTGATAGCATTTTACATTGACAATTACACTGGAAAACAAGACAATATGCATTAAGTGTAATACAAACAAATATACCTTTTAACCCAGTAATTCCACTTGAAGGATTTGTTATAAGGGAATAATTTAGGACTGCCCTGATGGTCTGGTGGTTAAGAATTCACCTGCCAATACTGGGGATACAAGTTTGATCCCTGGTCCAGGAAGATTCCATATACCTCGAGCAACTAAGCCCACGAACCTCAACTACTGAGCCTGTGCGCCACAACTACTGAAACAGACATGCCCTAGAGCCTGTGCTCTGCAACAAGAGAAAACACCGCAATGAGAAGCCCGTGCAGTGCAACTAGAGAGTAGCCCCTGGTTGTCACAACTAGAGGAAGCCCGCACGCAGCAAAGAAGATCCAAGGCAGCCAAAAATAAATAAATAAAACTTTAAAAGAGAAACAATTTAAAAGAAACGAAAAGCTACATGCAGTAGAATAAAGATCTCAGAATTATGCCCAATACTGAGAAACTGCAAACGATTTATCCAGTAATGTGGGAACAGCTAAGTAAGATACAAGAAATTAGCTTCATGATGTATTATTGTGAAATAAAACATATTTTAGGCCAGAAAAGAAAACTTTAAACATAAAAATTTTTCTCTGCCTTTTGGCATCCTGTCTCCCCTCTACTGTGCATGGTGTATATGCTTTAGGCATGGGCCAGACCTTCTCACCTATGGAAATATCTGCTCAGCCATAATGAGCAACATTCTCCTAGCATCGACAAGACAAATCCTTAAAATATAATGTTCCTTCTTGATCTTGTAAGGAGTCACAATGACCCACCACATTGTATATCATTTAATGTACAGCCCTCTGTCTCCAAAAAAATCTTATGTAACTGTGTTTTGATTTCTAGTATGCAGAACAGTTCTCAGAACTTTCTGAGATGCTGTTCCCAGATTATAATCTTCAATGTTCCTCAAATAAAACTTTCTATTTCTTTCTTAGATCAACTGATTAATTGTTCATTGACATTGTATAGCCATAAAAATAACTTTGAAGGACATGTCACATTATACAAATTTTCCAGGAAAGCATTAATTTAAAAATGAAGAATTTACATTTATGTGTATACTCCAGTTATAAGTATTTAAAATACATGCATAGAGACTAGCTGGAACAGAATTTAATTTAAAGCTAAAAACTGTTATAACTATCAGTGACCATTTTTTTCCCTTTCAAAATATTTTGTTTAGATTGGCTAAGATGGCAGAATCGAAAGACCCTGAGCTCACCTCCTCTCACAAACGCACCAAAGTCACAACTATCTGCAGAACAGCCATCAATGAATAAGACCAAAACCTGCCAGAAGAGATCTTACACAACTAAAAACATAAGCAATGTACAATAATCACCGCCATCGAATGGAAAAAAGAATGAAAAGACACTAGGACAGTTTAAGAGACCTCTGGAACAATATCAAGCACACTACTATTTGCATTACAAGGATCCCAGGAGGAGAGAGAGAGAGGGGCTGCAAGCATGTTTGAAGACACAATAGTTGAAGACCTTTCTGACCTGGGAAAGGAAACAGTCATCCAAGTTTGGAAAGTGCAGAGTCGCACACAGGATTAACTCAAAGAGGAACACACCAAGACACACTGTAATCAACATGACAGAAACTACAGATAAAAAGAGAGTATTAAAAGCAGCAAGGTAAAAGCAACAAATAATATACAAGGGAAACTTGTCTGCATTATCTACTTCTATACCCTCAAACTCAGGACTGTATCTAACACATACTAAAGGTAACAGTTATCTATTGCTGTGTAACAAACTCCCCAAAGCCAAGTGGCATAAAGTAATAGGAAACATGAATTATCTCACACAGTTACCCTGTGGCAGGAATTTCCTTGCAGCTCAGATGAGTGACTCTGGTTTATGGTCCTCTCATGAGACTGCAGCCAAGACGTGAGCCTGTATTTACCTGAAGGTTTGACTGCAGACCTTTAGTTACTATCAGAAGGAACCACTTCTGCCTGGGTGACACTGACAAGAATAGGAAGTCCACCAGAAGCAGGCAGGAAAGGGCAGTCCTTAACTTCCTCCTCCCCTTTGCAGTCTCCCTCTAGCCCCAGTTTGGCAGATTCTAACAGACAAGAACCCTGGCAGACTACAGTCCATGGGTTCTCAGAAGAGTAAGACACAACTTAGCAACTAACAACAACAAAGCCAAATGTGGTTTTCAGAGATGCTTCTCCAGGATCACAGAGCAGACTACTGGAGTCAACGATTCCATGCAAAGGGTCAGAATTCCAGTGGGGAAGAGTCTTCCTGAGGTCATGTTGCTTTGAGATTCCAGAGAGTTTTGCAAACTCTCTGAGACGTAATGAGCAATTACTTTCAATGATGAGCAAATGCCTCTAAATTCATGGACCCTTATTCAGAAGCAAGGTGGGGTTGGAAGCTAGTGATTCATTGACTAGAGGTAGCACTTCTCAACTCAAAACAGCAAATACTTCCATTTCTATAGAGAAGAAAGAGTCTTTTATGTTTAATTTTCATCTAGCTGTGAAATGAGGCTTTAGCCGTGGGTGTCTCATTGATGCCAGCCGTGCTCAGGAGGCTCTGTCTCTCCAGTGTCTTTGAGATCCTTCCCTTGCAATGTCCCCCACAGGCAGGAGCACACAGCCCAGATGAGATGGCAACTTTTCCTTAAAAATTTCCTGAAAAGGTTTTCATCCCTTGAGATTTCTTTTCAAACTTCATGCATTCTATTATCTCAGAAAGCCTCATTCAGTATCAGTTTATCTGTCAGTCACCAAAAGCATCTCTAAATCAGTAAAAGCTTCGAGGCAGCCAAGCTGCTTTTTTGATACTAAGGGCTGATGGGCTTAATGCTGCGTGTGTGAGAGAGAGAGAGAGAGAATAAAGACAGGGTTTATAAGTCTTGTTAGAGCAAACACTGATTGAAACTGCCCACCCTGGTGAGGCACCATAGTAACCATTTGCATGAGTTATTTTAGAGCAGGAGATCCTGGTAAGAAACAGAATTAACAAGCAACCACCAACCAGAAGAATCTGGGAAAGGTTGAAAGGAGACAGGAGGAGCCAGTCCGTACATTCTACCAGCCTCCCAGAATCCTCCTCACTGGAATCCATGTTGGCTCAGTGATGCAAGCACCCCCAGGAAGGACCCTGAGTTAGAATGATCAGACAGAGACAATCCAGAAACTAATCCCAGCACTGTAAATCCAGAGACTGCAAACCACGTGGCAGAGCATTCCTCCTGGGTTCTCTTGCCCTCCTGCTCTTCCCCGGGTGCCCCTTCCCAATAAAGTCTCCTGCTTTGTCAGCACATGTCCCCTCAGATAACTCATTGCCAAGTGTTAGACAAGAGCCCACTCTCAGGCCCTGGAAGGGGTCCAACCCTTCCTGCAAGAGTTTTATTTTTCCAACACACCTGAAGAAAACCACCTGGGACTTAAATAAAAGGGTTCTTATAAATGTCTCTTATAGAAACTGATATGCATCAAAATAAAGTTATTCCATGAGTCAGCATCTTGAGTTTCAGTCTGGTTTGAAATCCATTTGCTTTGTTGGAAAGCAGGATGTTAGAAGATCTACTGTTGCCCACACCACCAGGCACAGAACTGGTGAAGAACTAGAATGGCAGGAATGGAAACAGTTCTGTTGCTTCTTTCAGATGCCTTCTTGGTTCAAGTGTTGTAAACTGACATCCAGAGAAGTGAAATAATCTATCCAGAGGCATGCAGCTGCTAAGAGGCTAAGCCAGGACTAGTACCCAGGTCTCCAGTCCCCTGGTTGGTGCTGTGTCCATTGCCCCACAATGCATCTGTGAAACATGAGGAACATGTTCACCAGGAATCCCCTTGGGATCAGCGGGCCATGTGTTAGGGAGAAATAGTTGGTGATCCATTCAGGACAGAGTTTAAAACCCAAAAGAAAAGTTTAAGGAATTAGAAATAGTTTCCCAACACTCTTTGCAGAATGTTGTTGTTATTCAGTTGCTAAGTTGTGTCACCCCATGGACTGCAGCACACCAGGCTCCTCTCTCCTCCACTGTCTCCCAGAGCTTGTTCAGATTCATGTCCACTGAGTCAGTGATGCCATCCAACCATCTCATCATCTGCCCCCCTCCCTCTTCTCCTTTTGCCTTCTAAAGGAGATCCACATTTGCAGAATGGGTTCTGTTAAATGGAGATTTTTTCCACTTCCTTCTTGAGGATGGGAATATAGTTCAGAGTCAGAATCTGCGATAGAATAGCTCTGCTTAACAGAGTGGTCAGAAAAGTAAGATGCAGATTAGAAAGTCATAATCCTGGGGAAAGAAAGAGAAAGCTAAAACTGCACTATTTGGGAAAGAATAGGTACGAGGACATGAGCAACTTTGCCAGAAATAGACTTTGGGGAGGAAAAGTATCTAAGTAGGATTCTTAGATCATTAGCTGAGTTGCATGAGGTATAAAGTCCTACCTTAGGGCAATGTTAGCTGGTGAAACAAACCTCAAAGATAGTTGTTTTACTGATTTCTTGATCCCCAAGGATATGATTTTCTTTCCATTCTGCTAGATATGGTGGACCCTAATGCTGTTTCTCTGCAGCTACAGAGTTGGTGCTGTTGCTATGCTCTGGTGTGAAAAAGAAGGAATGGTCACTTGTCTACTGTGTGTTATACTTTGCTTCTTTCTGTGAAAACACATTTTTCTCCGACAGTCTCACAAGGACCTTTGTATCTATCAGTCAACTGAGGTTAGTTTATGCTGCAATGACAACCCAAAATCCCAGAGGCCCAAACAATAAAGCTTGATTGCTCCCTTCCAGCACATCCATTGCAGATCAACAATGGTGCACTGCTCATTATCATCAGGTAAGAGCCCAAGCAAATGGAAGAGCCACCATCTGAATATTTGCATGGTACCGTGGCAGAAGGAAAGAGGGCCTGGGTGAGACTTCACCAGGAATTAAATGCTCAGCCTAAAATAGATACACATAGCTTCAACCCCCAGTTCATTGGCCAAAACTAGTCACTTGGCTCCACTCAAATAAAAAGGACTTGGAAACTTTCCTGGCAGTCCAGTGGTTAAGACTCTGCACTCCCAGTGCTAGGGACATGGGTTCTATCCCTGGTTGGGGAACTAAGAACCTGCATGCCTCAAGGTGCAACCAAAAATAAAAATAAATAAAAACAAACACTTAAAAAACATCTGTCTCCTTTAAAATAAACAAATAAAAATAAACCAGATCCAAGAAGCACAATCCTACCATATATTTATGAAACATAACTTTTATGGGAACAAACTCTTCAGCTTCTTATCCCATGTCCTCTCTTTCAAAGGGTTAAAAATGTGTCCACATAGCCTGGTAGGGCCAGTTCTCAAATCACCTTAATCTTTATTCTCCTGTGCACCCATTTCTCCAGAGGAGAAAATTACAGTTTTTCCCTCCGTTTGTCAAAATTACAACCCAAACCTCCTGCACAAGCACACAGGAACTCATATATATGGAAACCGGGAGGGGTGGTCCAGTGAACCATTCTGAGAAATTGCCAGACTCTAAAGTCTAGTTTGGGCACATTTGGAGAGGCCGCTATGAACATGCACACACAAATGTGCCTGAGGGGGTGTGTCCTGCACAGATGTACGAGCCAGATGTCAGCTATTGCCTTGTTCCTTGGCCTCTTGGACAGTATGATTTTCCCACTGGACTACAGTCACAGAATTTCAAGTTGTCTCCAAAGAATGCAACCTCTCAGAAGTTCAACAAGCATTATAGACTGTGATGAAGACCTTTTAGGGGGCACGGGAGAGGGGATGTTAGAGATTTCTATCTATATACAGAAATTTGGTCTCCTTTTCATAGCTGGCAGGTCCTATGTCAGGATCTGATCTTTACCAGCTTCCTTGCATCCAGGGTCTTTCACGGGGCTTGTTTTTGCCAGTGGTGTGTGTGTGGAAGTGATGTGTATCATCTCTGAGAGTTTTTGAGAAGTGGCTGTGTCAGCTAGCTGACTTGAGTTGGTGTCTGGCTGACTTTGTCACTTTGTGTCCATTCATAAATGGAGTATTTCCTGCCGTATCAGTAAACAAGACTCTCACAGTCATCAGCACTTGCAGCCCTCCAAGGTGAGCCAGTGAGCCCTGAGGAAACTCGGGAAGGAAAGAATACCTGCCATCTGGCAGCCACCAGACTGCAACCACTCCCTATGGTCAGCCCTGAGGAAGCTCAGGATGTGAGAACGCAGGATACTCGCCCCAGACAGCTGAGGTGCCTATCAGAGAAGTGATTTCAGTGATCCTAGAGTCTTGCATTTTCCCACACGAAGAAAAGCCCTAAATTCCTTAACTTGAGATTTCTGCTTTTCTTTAATTAAAAATCATCTTTTGATGTTCCAACTACGTACTGTTTATTGCAAAATGTTTCTATAACCTGGCTCCCTTGTCCTTGGCTTCTCAGTGCAGGGAGCAGTTCTCTTGGGGCTGCTTGAGATGCTGTCTCCTGGGCTTGAAGTCCTAAAAATTCCCACTGAGTAAAACATAACTCTCCAACACAGGGAGCTCAGCCAGTGCTCTGTGATAATCTAGAAGGAGTGGGGAGTGGGAGGGAGGTTTAAGAGGGAGGGTATATGTATACTTATGGCTGATTCATGTTGCTGCATGGCAGAAACTAGCACAACATTGTAAAGCAATAACCCTCCAACTAAAAATAAATTTTTAAAGTAACATTCTACTTTTAGGTTGTGAATATTTTTCAAGTCTATACCATATAGCTTATTCATGTCATGGTGCCATCTTGGCTCACTTATTCCATCTCATTATTTACTTCATCTAAGATATAGGATAATTATATCTTTCTCCTTTAGTAGTTATGGGGATTGAGGGAGATAACCTATATTGATAGTCTTTAAAACCACTCAGGGGCTGCCATGAGGAGCTCAGAGAGGGGAGCTTTCCCTATCTCTGCTCCAGCCCATCTTTCAATCAAGTGACTCCAATCGTATCAATTTTGTACATTAATGTTCCTCATAAGACTTTGTTTACAGAGAATGTTCTATAGCAGAAAAACAGCTTGAAACTCCTAACCAGAGTGAAGATACTTGATGAAATGGAAAAGTGCAAACCTAATAAATTAAGAACCATTCATTTAGACATTCATCAAAACTGGGTTGGGCCTGGAGCTGTTCTAAGCACAAAAGATACAGCAGTGAACACAATAATGGGGAGGGCAGACAGTGAACGTATAAACTAA